>NC_052158.1:59219756-59519756 GCF_902713615.1 Scyliorhinus canicula | reverse complement strand
TTATTATTTAAACGATAAAATATTAAAGCATGCCGCTGTTCAGAGAGACTTGGGTGTGCTAGTGCATGAGTCACAGAAGGTTGGTTTACAGGTGCAACAGGTGATTAAGAAGGCAAATGGAATTTTGTCCTTCATTGCTAGAAGGATGGAGTTTAAGACTAGGGAGGTTCTGTTGCAATTGTATAAGGTGTTAGTGCGGCCACACCTGGAGTATTGTGTTCAGTTTTGGTCTCCTTACTTGAGAAAGGACGTACTGGTGCTGGAGGGTGTGCAGAGGAGATTCACTAGGTTAATCCCAGAGTTGAAGGGGTTGGATTATGAGGAGAGGTTGAGTAGACTGGGACTGTACTCGTTGGAATTTAGAAGGATGAGGGGGGATCTTATAGAAACATTTAAAATTATGAAGAGAATAGATAGGATAGACGCGGGCAGGTTGTTTCCACTGGCGGGTGACAGCAGAACTAGGGGACATAGCCTCAAAATAAGGGGAAGTAGATTTAGGACTGAGTTTAGGAGGAACTTCTTCACCCAAAGGGTTGTGAATCTATGGAATTCCTTGCCCAGTGAAGCAGTTGAGGCTCCTTCATTAAATGTTTTTAAGGTAAAGATAGATAGTTTTTTGAAGAATAAAGGGATTAAGGGTTATGGTGTTCGGGCTGGAAAGTGGAGCTGAGTCCACAAAAGATCAGCCATGATCTAATTGAATGGCGGAGCAGGCTCGAGGGGCCAGATGGCCTACTCCTGCTCTTAGTTCTTATGTTCTTATGATATTGAGATGCATTTCCTTGGAGCAATCCAGGAATCTAGTGAATCTACTGGAATGCTGATATCCTAAGAGGGGGAAAGAGGGTATCATAATTGGCCATCAGACGGAGAATCCACTCCGATGAGGAAATCGGGGCCGGTGCCAGTTTGACGCTGTGATATCATGCTGATGGACTTGGCAAGCAGCCAATTCACTTGTTTGCAATCAGGCCTTGGACCAATTCATTTTACTTATGATTTTCACCTCTCTCCTCCACTCTGTGTTTGTCTGTCATTTATGTGTCTGTCTGTGTAAAGGGCGAGGGGGTCATGGTGTGTGATTAGGAATTAGGTAACTGTTGTATTTGCTGCATATTTCATTATAGTTTTTGTTGTAAATAAAAAGTAATTGTGTTTAAATTTATAAACCTGGTGACTGTAATTATTTGGCAGCCAAGGACGAAAGACTTCAGATATATTTTTAAGAATTATTGGTTAATTCAATTGCTTTGCAATTCTGGGTCAAGTGGGGCTGGAATTGACCGCGCAATAGGCCAAGGTGTCGTAACATAATTTGGGGGCTCTGGTCTGGGATCTTTGGAACGGTAGACGGCGATATTTGGGTCACAGTGTAAATTAAAAAGAGACACCAGGTAAGTAGTAATATAACGGAATGGCTCTGGAAGCTAAGATTGTTTTTCAGGTGGACGACTTGTCTTTGGTTTATTTAAAAGGGCTTTGAAAAGAGCAGCTTGTCGATTTGACAGGTGAATTAAAAATAGAGATACCAGCTAAAGCTAGGAAAGTAGAGATAACTGAAGCAATTGCTCAACATTTAAATCTGAGGTGCAGAAAGACAGCCAGGGTCATGGCAACCATCAGTAGAATGCTAAAATCCAGTTACAAATGAAACAATTAGAGATGCAGCAAAAAGGGAAAAGAAAGAAGGTGGAAATAAGGAGGTTGGAATTAGAGAGAAAGAAAAAAGCAAAAGAGAGAGAGTTCCAGGTTAAGGCACTGGAAACTAGAGGGGAGCTTAGTATTGGAACGGAACCCAGTGGTGATACATTTAAATTTATACAGGCACTCACAAAATTCGAAGAGAAGGAGGTAGAAAGATTTTTCAGGGTATTTGAGAAAATAGCAACCCAATGGAGTGGCCAAAAGAAAAGTGGACATTACCCATGCAAAGTAAATTGGTGGGGTGGGCACAGGAGGTTTATGCTTCCCTGTCAGAGGGGGTGCCTAAAAATTATGACTAGGTTAAAAAAAAAGCAATACTCTGGTGCATATGAATTTGTTCCTGAAGCAAATCAGCAAAAGTTTCGGAATTTAAGGAGACAACCAGGATAGACATATGCCAAATTTAAAAGGTTTCAGCAGAATAATTGTGATAGGTGGGTACGAGTATTGGGAGTAGAAACTATCTATGAGGTACTGAGAGACATCATTAGAAGAACCCATGTTGGAGACCAGAGGATGAAGACTGCTAGACAAGCAGCAATTATGGCTGATGATTATGAGCTAATCCAGAAATTTAAACCTTTGTTCCTGTGGTGGTATGATTTGCATAGCTGTCTGCCATTGGTGCAGAACACTGGCTTACCATTGGCCCTGGTCAGTCATGTGCCTCTCGACCGATTGGTTGAGACCAGTCATGTGACTGCTCCCCGATTGGTCGAGAGGCTGAGTTAACCCCGCCTCAGAGCGAGGTATAAATACCCAGAACGCCCGGCGGTCGTCCATTTACTGTAGTCGACCGCAGGGCTAACTTCTAGCTTATTAAAGCCTAACTTTTGTTCAGCAACTCGTCTCGCGTTCGATTGATGGCTCACCAGTTCCATCACTCCCATAATTTTCAAAAGGATAAGAAGTGGAGAGTGAAAGGGAGGCAGGTAGCCAGGGTAAGGAACGGATAGCTGGAAAAACTCCAAGATCTCCTCAGACCAGGAAGGAAGATACTGAGGGCGAAAATGAGAGTCAGAAACCTTGGTGCTACCATTGTAATAAAGTGAGACACGTTCATATAGAATGTTCGTAGTTGCAAGGAAGGTCCATGGGACTTGCTCGAGTTCATAAAGAGGATTCTAAAAAGAGAACAAAATGGGAGAACACGTGAGGGCAGACTGTAGCTTTAACTGTATTTAGGAGTCTGAGATGAACACTGCTGTGGGAGCAGGTGTAATGAATGAGGTAGAGGAGAGATTTGCAAGGTTTTTGTCCAAGGGGAAGGTCATCCTATTTTCCTCAACTGATGTAGCCAAGTCCATAACTATCTTTTTTTTTTTAAATAATTTTTATTGGAATTTTTTACAGAAAATATAACAAAAAGTATAGCAAAAAGCAGTAATATGCAACTAACAGCCCCATAACACCCACAATTCCCCCCATACCGTAACATCACATGTATCACATTCCCCCAACCCCCCCCAAACAAGAGAACTTAACCCTAAATTAAAATTAGATAAATCAAATTTAAATAAAATAAGCTAACATAATCAACGTCCCCCCCCCCCCCCCACCCCCCCCGGGTTGCTGCTGCTACTGTCCCAGTACCCTATCGTTGAGCCAGAAAGTCGAGGAAAGGTTGCCACCGTTTAAAGAACCCTTGCACCGATCCTCTCAGGGCGAATTTAACCTTCTCAAGCTTAATGAAGCCCGCCATGTCATTGATCCAGGTCTCCACGCTTGGGGGCCTCGCGTCCTTCCACTGTAGCAAAATCCTTCGCCGGGCTACTAGGGACGCAAAGGCCAGCACACCGGCCTCTTTCGCCTCCTGCTCTACCCCAACCCCAAAGATCGCGAGTCCCCATCCTGGCTTGACCCTGGATCCCACCACCCTTGACACCGTCCTCGCCACCCCTTTCCAGAACTCCTCCAATGCCGGGCATGCCCAGAACATATGGGCATGGTTCGCTGGACTCCCCGAGCACCTGGCACACCTATCTTCACCCCCAAAGAACCTACTCATCCTCGTCCCAGTCATGTGGGCCCTATGCAGCACCTTGAATTGGATGAGGCTAAGCCGCGCGCACGAGGAGGAAGAATTTACCCTCTCCAGGGCATCAGCCCATGTCCCGTCTTCGATCTGTTCCCCCAGTTCCCCCTCCCACTTCGTTTTCAGCTCCTCTACTGACGCCTCTTCCTTCTCCTGCATAAGCTTGTAGATATCGGATATCTTCCCCTCCCCGACCCAGACCCCCGAGAGCACCCTGTCACTCACCCCCTTCGCGGGGAGCGCAGGGAATCCCTCCACCTGCCGTCTAGCAAATGCCTTTACCTGCAGATATCTAAACATGTTTCCCGGCGGGAGCCCAAATTTCTCTTCCAACTCCCCCAGGCTCGCAAACCTTCCGTCGATAAACAGGTCCTTCAGCTGTCTAATGCCCGCTCTATACCATCCCCGAAATCCCCCATCCATGTTCCCCGGGACGAACCTATGGTTCCCCCTTAACGGAGCCTCCATCGAGCCCCCCACTTCTCCCCTATGTCGCCTCCACTGCCCCCAAATCTTGAGGGTAGCCGCCACCACCGGACTCGTGGTATACCTCGTGGGAGGGAGCGGCCACGGCGCCGTTACCTGGGCCCCCAGGCTTGTATCCCCACAGGACGCTCTCTCCATCCGTTTCCATGCTGCCCCCTCCCCCTCCATCACCCACTTACGCACCATCGACACGTTGGCCGCCCAGTAGTACCCCGAGAGGTTGGGCAGCGCCAGCCCCCCCCCATCCCTACTCCGCTCCAAGAAGACCCTCTTCACCCTCGGGGTGCCATGCGCCCAAACAAATCCCATGATGCTGCTGGTCACCCTTTTAAAAAAGGCCCTAGGGATAAAGATGGGCAAGCACTGGAAGAGGAACAAGAACCTCGGGAGAACCGTCATTTTGACGGATTGCACTCTGCCCGCCAGCGATAGCGGCACCATGTCCCACCTTTTAAATTCCTCCTCCATCTGTTCCACTAGTCTGGTGAAGTTAAGCTTATGAAGAGCCCCCCAACTCCTGGCCACCTGCACCCCCAGGTACCTGAAACTCTTCACTGCCCTCCTGAAGGGGAGCCTCCCAATTCCCTCCTCCTGATCTCCCGGGTGCACTACAAATACCTCGCTCTTTCCTAAGTTCAGCTTATAGCCCGAGAAGCCCCCAAATTCCGCTAACAGTTCCATCACCCCCGGCATTCCCCCCTCTGGGTCCGCCACATATAACAGCAGGTCGTCCGCATACAGCGATACCCGGTGCTCCTCCCCCCCCCCGCACCAGACCCCTCCACTTCCCTGACTCCCTCAACGCCATGGCCAGCGGCTCAATCGCCAGTGCAAAGAGCAGGGGGGACAGGGGACACCCCTGTCTGGTCCCACGATAAAGCCTAAAATACTCCGATATCCTTCCATTTGTGACTACACTCGCCATCGGCGCCGCGTAAAGCAGCCTCACCCATTTGATGAATCCCTCCCCAAATCCAAACCTCTCCAGCACCTCCCATAGGTACCCCCACTCAACTCTATCAAACGCCTTCTCTGCATCCAGCGCCACCACTATCTCCGCCTCCCCCTCCACTGCCGGCATCATGATAACATTGAGCAGTCTCCGCACATTCGTGTTGAGCTGCCGCCCCTTGACAAACCCTGTCTGATCTTCATGAATTACCTCTGGCACACAATCCTCTATCCTGGTAGCCAGGATCTTCGCCAGCAACTTAGCGTCTACGTTAAGGAGTGAAAAAGGCCTATATGATCTGCACTGCAAGGGGTCCTTATCCCGTTTTAGGATCAAAGAGATCAGTGCCCGCGACATCGTCGGGGGCAAAGCCCCCCCCTCCCATGCCTCATTGAAAGTTCGCACCAGCAGGGGACCCACCAGGTCCGCATATTTTTTGTAAAATTCTGCCGGGAACCCGTCCGGCCCCGGGGCCTTACCTGACTGCATTTGCCCGATCCCCCTGACTAGCTCCTCCAACTCTATCGGCGCCCCCAGCCCCTCAACCAGCCTCTCTTGAACCCTTGGGAAACATAGCCTGTTCATGAAGCTCTCCATCCCCTCTCTCCCCCTCGGAGGTTCCGACCGGTACAATCCCTCGTAAAAGTCCCTAAAGACCCCGTTTACTTCTGTCCCCTTCTGCACTACATTTCCACCCCCATCCTTCACTCCCCCAATTTCCCTAGCCGCATCTCGCCTACGGAGCTGATGCGCCAACATCCTGCTCGCCTTCTCTCCATACTCATATACCGCACCCTGCGCCCTCCTCCACTGTGTCTCCGCCTTTCTGGTGGTCAACAAGTCAAAATTGGCCTGCAACCTGCGCCGTTCTCCCAGCAACCCTTCCTCCGGTGCCTCCGCATATCTCCTGTCCACCTCCAGAAGCTCTCCTACCAGTCTCTCCCTCTCCTTCAGTCCATACTATCTTAAGGGACAGAGGTGCGACCGAAACTCACGGGAGAAGGATTTGGTTTTCCTTCCAGAGAGTTCAACGAAAGCTAAGGTATTAGTGAATGGGATAGGTGGAGATTATATTTCAGTTCCATTGTAGAAAGTATAATTGGAGCGCGATTTAGTGTCAACTCCAGGAGTTGTTGGGGTGGTTAAGAAATTCCCAGTGTAAGGAGTAGACTTACTTATGGGGAATGATTTGGCAGGAGTCAAGATTGTAGCCCACCCATGATTACAGGGACTCAGAGGACAGCACATAGAGTCAGAGAATTTACAGTGCTGAAAGATGCCATTCGGCTCATCAAATCTGTACCAGCTCTTAAACCCATGCCTCCACCCTATCCCCGTAACCCAGTAACCCCACCTAACCTTTTTTGGACACAAAGATGCAATTTATCATGGTCAATCCACCTAAGCTGCACATCTTTGGAGGAAACCAGAGCACCTGGAGGAAACCCAAACAGACACGAGGAGAACGTGCAGACACCGCACAGACAGTGACCCAAGCCGGAAATCAAACCTGGTACACTGGAGCTGTGAAGCAACTATGCTAACCACTGTGCTTCCAATGCCAATGACAGACTGATACAAAAGGTGAAGTCACACGGGATCAGAGGTGAGCTGGCAAGATGGATACAGAACTGGCTAGGTCATAGAAGGCAGAGAGTAGCAATGGAAGGGTGCTTTTCTGATTGGAGGGTTGTGACTAGTGGTGTTCCGCAGAGTTCAGTGCCTGAACCTTTGCTGTTCATAGTATATATAAATGATTTGGAGGAAAATGGAACTGGTCTGATTAGTAAGTTTGCGAACGACACAAAGTTTGGTGGAATTGCGAGTAGCGATGAGGACTGTCAGAGGATGCAGCAGGATTTAGATCGTTTGGAGACATGGGCGGAGAGATGGCTCCGATAATCCCGATAAATATGAGGTAATGCATTTTGGAAGGTCTAATACAGGTAGGGAATATGCAGTGACTGGCAGAACCTTCAAGAATATTGACAGTCAGAGAGATCTAGGTGTACAGGTCCACAGGTCACTGAAAGGGGCAACGCAGGTGGAGCAGATAGTCAAGAAGGCATACGGCATGCTTGCCTTCATTGGCCGGGGCATTGAGTATAAAAATTGGCAAGTCATGTTGCAGCTGTATAGAACCTTAGTTAGGCCACACTTGGAGTATAGTGTTCAATTCTGGTTGACGCATTACCAGAAGGATGTGGAGGCTTTAGAGAGGGTGCAGAAGAGATTTATCAGGATGTTGGCTGATCTGGAGGACATTAACTATGAGGCGAGGTTGAATAAACTTGGTTTGTTCTCAAGAAGGAGGTTGAAGGGCGACCTGATAGAGGTCTACAAAAGTACGAGGGGCATAGACAGAGTGGATAGTCAGAGAATTTTTTCCAGTGTAGATGGGTCAATTACTAGGGGGCATAGGCTTAAGATGCGAGGGGCAAGATTTAGAGGAGACCTATGAGACACGTTTTTTTTACACAGAGGGTAGTGGGTGCCTGGAACCTGCTACCGGAGGTGGTGGTGGAAGCAGGGATGATAGTGACATTTAAGGGGCACCTTGACAAATTCATGAATAGGATGGGAATAGAGGGATATGGACCCCGGAAGCGTACAAGATTTTAGTTTAGGCAGGCAGCATGGTTGGCGTAGGCTTCGAGGGCCGATGGCCTGTTTCTGTGCTGTACTTTTCCTTGTTCTAGGAAAATATTGAAAGACACATCAAATGACAATGGTACTGAATTTGATTCTGTTGACACTGATGATCTTATCTCTACGAGAATGATTCCTCACAGAAACTTGTCAAAGATATTGGTGGGATTCTCCATTGACTGATACCATAATCAGGAAAGGCGATTGGGCGGAGAATAGGATCCAAAGCCAAAATTGCAGCTGGCACCAATTTGATGCCAAATTACAATTCTCCGACATCTCGATAGCGGTGTCAATGAGGTCCAGAATGCAGATAGAGTGAACACTGTTTGCATATCATTAGCAGGCACGACCCAGTATTCTCCGGGGCCTCTGCGATGCCCTGCTTCTGATGGGCTGAGTTCCCAATGACGCAGTTCACTTGTGCTTTTAACAATCGTGAATCCGGCGTCGTAACTGCTGAGGGAGAGAAAGTGGGTACGGGAATTGTCTAACATCGCCATAGTTTGAAATGAAATGAAATGAAAATCGCTTATTGTCACGAGTAGGCTTCAATGAAGTTACTGTGAAAAGCCCCTAGTCGCCACATTCCGGCGCCTGTCCGGGGAGGCTGGTACGGGAATCGAACCGTGCTGCTCGCCTGCTTGGTCTGCTTTAAAAGCCAGCGATTTAGCCTGGTGAGCTAAACCACAGCCCCAGTTTGCTGACAGTTGTGCCGCTGGCTGGGGTGCTTCTGTCGGGGCTGGGGGGAGTAGCGGGGGCTGGCCAGGAGGTGGGCTGTGGGGTCCTCTTAATTTGGACAGTCAGAAACCAGGCAAAGGGAAGCACACTGGGCATGATTCGCATCGACTGACACAGAAATCGGGAAACGCGGTTGGGCGGAGAATAGGTTCCGAAAGCAAAATCAGCGGCCACCGATTTGACACCAAATCGCTATTCTCTGTCACCTCGACAGGAGGTGTCAATGCGTTCCGGAATGCAAGTACAGTAATCACTGTTTGCATATCATTAGCAGGCCTGAGCGAATATTCTCTGGGGCCTCTGATTGTCTGCCTCTGATGGGGCGAGTTCCCTATGGCGCGGTTTACTTGCGCTTTTAAAAATCGTCATGGCTGCTGAGGGAGAGGTAGTTAGGGAATTGTCTAACATCGCCATAGTTTGCTGACAGTTGTGCCGCTGGCCCTGGAGGCTTCTGCCAGGGCTGGGTGGGGGGAGGGGAGTAGTGGAGCAGGAGATGGGCTGTGGGGTCAGGCTGGACGGGCATGGAAAACTATTGCTGCAGCCTACAAGGCAGCCATGCAGTTGTGCATGCTGCTGACTGACCCCTGTGAACTTAGGGTCATGGGTCATCTGGGTGTTCCCCCAGGTACCAACTGACCCATCAGCTTTATGGGAGCGCTCCAGCGCAACCAGTGCCATCTTGTTCCTGAGGTGAGTGTGTATGGGGATTGTAATGTGTATATGTGGCTGCAGCTTGTCAGCCTCTCAAGTATCAATCACAGACCTGGTGAATCCTGCACCGTTTTTCATTGGAATCAATTGTGTGGTGCTAGTGCTAGCCCCTCCGCAGTCACTGCATCGGTCTAGATTTGGTGCCAATTTTTGCTGTGGTGAAAGTCCATGAATCCTGCCCTGGCATCAACAGGAATGGAGAATCCTGCCCATTCTCTTTGACTTTGAAGAAGAGAGTGAAAACAAGACACTGTTTGAAGATATGAGGGAGTTCTAAAACCAAATATGCAAACCTATTAACAGGAGAAAAACAGAGGGAAGATATAATAAAGATACTGAAAGAGTAGACAGAGTTGTAGTGACATGCCAGGGAGCTCTCGGTTAATTAATCATGATGTCGACAGAAGAAACTCTGAAACAATAAAGCCATGTCCATCTTGATTAAAACTATGGAGAGTGGCTGAGTTGGCGACTGAAATACAATGCATGTTGGACATGTTGCAGAAAGAAGCGAAAGCATTGTGGTTTACAGCGAGTGAAGTCCATGTTAGTGGACAAACCGTTGCTGGATGCCCTGGACTTTTCAGACCATTTAAAGGAGCTACAGATGCCAGTGACCTGGGGGTGAGGGCAGTGCAATTAACTCTTCAGCATGTTTGAAGTATATGTCCGACATGATAGTTCACAAAGCTTAGTTTATACAGACCATAATCCGCTTGCATTTATAGAGAAGTTTAAAATCCAGAACATAAGATTATTCTGTGGGAGTTTATTAGTACAACAGTTTAATGTCAAATTGTACATATTTCTGGCAAGGATAATGGGATTTTGGATGCTTTGTCATGGGTTTAAGAGCTGGATAATGGGGATGGATTGGATTAATATGTGGTTGTGACTGTCTGTGTGGAGTTTGCTCATTCTTCCCATGTCTGTGTGGGTCTCACCCCCACAACTCAAATGATGTGCTAAGGTAAATTGCCCCTAAATTGGAATAATAGAATTGGATACTCTAAATTTATTTCATAAAATATTTAAATCAAGCAGCAGAGAGGTGGGGAAGGAGGAATTCAGAAGTATGCGGAGAGAACACTCTGCTCGTTTAAAAAGGAGCTTCAAACATTTGGGCACTAGAGAGAGAGAGAGATGGACTGGGACTCGGTTTGATTGATTGGTGGCCGATGAATTGGTCAAAAGACTGTCCTCTGCTCGGTAACAGGTGGTGATTGGATCCTATCCCAATGGGATGGTTCTGAGTCCCAAGGAGTTTCAGTTTGAATCCTGGACACAGAAAGACAAGGACATGCTTCGCTTCCTCTCCCTCTCCAGAAAGGCTGTATTCCCGAAGCTGCAGAGAACCTGAATGAATACATCTACAGGAAAACCATTACAGGTTGCAAGCAAAGACCAGGACTCTCTCTCTTAAGAAAGTGCTGTATTCCTGAAATTCCAGAGACCTGAAGGAATCTACTGTAAAACCTCAAACTTAAATAGGAGTAAGGTGCTGGAAACACCCATCTGAACAAAGACACTTTTTATCTTTTACTTATGTTCCTTTAAAATCCCTTTCTTCCCCTCTGTGTTTGTCTAGTGTGTGTATAGACAGTGGGGGGAAAATAAAAACAGAGAGTTCGGGATTAGATAATAGTTAACCAGTTGTATTTGCTGCAGATTGTATTATAGTCTTGTTTTAAATAAACAGTAGTAGTGCAAAGAACAAAGAACAAAGAAAATTACAGCAGAGGAAAAGGCCCTTCAGCCCTCCCAGCCGGCGCCGATCCAGATCCTTTATCTAAACCGGTCGCCTATTTACCAAGGATCCACTTCCCTCTGTTTCCCGCCCGTTCATGTATCTCTCTAGATGCATCATAAATGATGCTATTGTGCCCGCCTCTACCACCTCCGCTAGCAAAATGTTCCAGGCACCCACCACCCTCTGCATAAAAAAACTTCCCACGCACATCTCGCTTAAACTTTCCCCCTCTAAGAATTATCGGTTAATTGACTTGTGTTGCGACTCTGGGGCATATTGGGCTGGAATTGACTGCACACTTACGCAGGGTGTCATATCATAATTAGCTTTGCCTCATTTAGGCCAATCAGAATGCAATAACGCCAATGATCAAGCTGTGGGGTGTGGCTTGGAATGAGTTAGCAGAGAGAAGTTTTCACTGAGCAAGTTGCAGTACAAGTGACTGCTGTGCAGAGGGAAGCAGAAGCTATGGAAAGAAAACAGAGATCGAGTGTCAACCTGCACCCAAGGCTGGACTGGAAAGCAAGAGCTGTAGCGCACTAGTCACATCCCATTCTGTCTTTAATAGGTATTCTACAGCTTATTAAAGATTTCCAGAGATACTTCACCAAACTGTCTCCTGTTGCTTAAGTGGTTAAAGTCTGAAATGAACACAACTAGAATTGAAGTTCAAATAATACCTAGAAGTTACAATGGATGAAAAAGGTGAACAATGGAAAACAAAGGGTAAACCAAGGGGAGGGAAGCTGGACCCTGACAAGGCTTCATGAGGGTCTAAGGGATAGCACATGTATTATAGCACATGTATTACTAGAAGGGGATGTACGCAGACTCCAGTATATGGGGTGGGTGCGAGTTAGTGTGGCATATTAGGAATGGTTCACGCAAATACTAAACAGGTTGGGGCTGCAGTGGTTTGCGAAGGCCATTGTTGTCCATTGTCCACTTTGCGGCGGGAACTATGTCAAGTCTCCCGTTTAAGTTCAGGGGCTGCAGAGAGGAGTCAGAGAGTGCAGACATTCCTCCTGAAAAATGGAGTCACAGATGATGGGCAGTCCAGGGGCTTTGTGGACTTCACAGACTGAATTCAGGGATGGAAACAGCGCAGAAGAGCAGTGGGTATGTAGCAGGTGCAATCATTGGGAGCAATGGTGTACCCCGGCTGCAGAGAGGAGCTTTGTGCTTCACTGTTAAAATATACAGCTTGGTGTGCAGGGCTGTCCTGCGGTCAATGTTCCAGAGCATGTTCCATCCAATCTGATGCACCCCACCTCCAAATCAGGATCACCAAAGCATGGCAGCCAAGTTTCGAACAAAATCAGAAACTTGTCTCTCACCTCCTCCCAGGAACTGGGCTCAGGGACACACACCGCCTGGCTCCCCTCTCCCAAATCAGACAGGATGGATAACACACCCAACAGGATTTCACCAACAAGAAGGTGGGCCCTCAGCAGGGAGAATGCTCTTTCAGGTGCGAGACCCTTCTTGCACAATTCTTCAAAGTGAGCGTTAACGACCTGCGCCGCAGAGATCCTCAGCCTAGACAAATTCGACGGAAGCCATCATCCATATGGAGGCAGCACCACTAAGGAGAACGTCTGGTCAGCAGCAACTGCACCAGCGCCGGCTGGGCCCCACTCCGCCCACCACAAACAAATGAGGATTTTAACATTTTATCTCAGCTCTTCCTCACAGAAACACCAGTCAGGAACTTCCTGGGGCACAGCACACATCATGTAACCCAGTGAAAGGTGAATATGAAGCGAGCACCAGGATGAAATTCTGGATTTAAGGATGAGCAGAGCTGGAGCTCCCGGAACCACGCCCCCCCCCCCCCCCCCCCCCCCCCACACACACACACTTTCTTCCTGTTTACAAACCATATATTTCTGAAACTTCCTGATCGGCCCCTTGAGAGGAAAAAGAATGGAAATGTGGCACCTCGTGAAAAATGATTGGACAAGTCTGATGTAGACTATTCTCGTGTCCTTTTTTTGTTTTATTTAATCAAAGTTGCTTGCACATGTTTATTTCTTGTTCTTTATGTTGAACTGCGATCCACTGTTTCCTGTTTGAAAATAATACAAAATCCATTGATGCATTTTGAGTAATAAGGGGATCAGGGGTTATGGGGAGAAGGCAGGAGACTGGGGATGAGAAAAATATCAGCCATGATTGAATGGCAGAGCAGACTCGATGGGCTGAGTGGCCTAAGTCTGCTCCTATGTCTTATGGTGGTTCTGGTTAGGAACACAATGGGTTAATATATTCAGTCCCATTTTAAAATGCATTTCTCTTTGATTTTACGATCGCTGATGTTAATACTGGGCAGGTCAGACCCCAGGCTGAAACTTGGCTTGATTGATCCAAACTTTCATTTATTAGAAACCCTGGTGGAAAGTTACTGAACAAATTCACAGGAGTCTGCTGATGAACTTTTAACACAAAGAATAAAACACAAATTAAACAGGAAAACATGAACTATATTACAGCAGACAAAAAGGTTGTAAAGATCACAATAGAAACACAAGGAAATTATTCAAAAATTCCTTATTCCTTCATGCCAGCTGTATCTTTACAGACACATAGAAATTTAGAAAGATTAACAATTTACCATCTCCATCTTATACTCTAATACTCAGGGTAAATATATTATGAACAGTGGCTAGACATACCACACTCCAAAGTAAATGACTGATGCTACCAAAGCAGATGCCATGGGTTTTTCAACAAGCCACCCAGATGTTTGTCACACCATGGGCCAACCCGTCTCACTGAAACTTTGTCTTTCTTACAATGCTTTCCAATATCCACGTTTGACGAACTCGCTCCCACTCAGACAGCTTCAACAAGGATCTTCCCCCAGGGTTTCAATCTGATATTACTTTCCTCGGGATCTCCATGTGCACTCAGGCTTCATCTTCCAAGCCCAACTTCAGATCTTAGAGAGTGCCAAGCAGAACACCACTGCTCCGAAAAGCCCGCAGCAAGGATTCACCAACCTTTGGCTGCCTGCCACAATCTTCAAAGCTTCACTTGAGCCCATTTTAGAACATAAGAACAAGGAGTAGGAGTGGGCCATCTGGTCCTTCGAGTCTGCTCCGCCATTCAATGCGATCATGGCTGATCTTTTAAGGACTCAGCTCCACTTTCCCGCCCGAACACCATAACCCTTTATTCCTTTATTTTCAAAAAACTATCATTATCTTGAAAACATTTAAGATTCACCGGGCAGGGAATTCCATAGATTCACAACCCCTTGGGCGAAGAAGTTCCTCCTAAACTCAGTCCTAAATCTACTTCCCTACTGCTTGCAGCTCTATCTTTGGAACCTTTGTCTCTGTCGTTTATTTTGCCTTAATGGGATATATCTGTCTTTGTCCCTGCCTGAGACTTTCTCCTGGTTTGGGACTGTCTTCCAGCCCCCCCCCCCCAGTGTCCTGCTCCTGCGACATATCTCTGATGGCGCTCGGGTTCATGGTCACCTGATCTGCTTTTTGTTCCATTTCACTATCGTCTTTCTTTTTTCTGTGCATGTGTGCAGGGCCGGTTCCCTGCTGAAGAATTTTTAAAAACTTAAATTGTGTATATATGTGCGACCAGCTCCCATCTGGTCTGTGTATAGAAGTTACAAGAAGTTCAGGAACTATAGTTTGTGGCCACCAAACTCCCGATCACTGACTTCTGGTTAAATATGTTCCTCAGGGTTCGCCACATCGTTAATTTTCTTCCTGCCTCAATTTCTATAAATTTTATCCTTAAGGATTATAAACAACAAGAATCCTTTGTAACATTAACCTCAAAAGAAATATTTTGCATCTTTGATTAAATGCCAAATTGTTCCCAAAATCATTTAGCCTTTTGGTAAGAGATTTTCTTTTCAAAATGTACTTTTTCTGGTACAACCGGGTTAATTATTTAAAAAAAATATTTTTATTGAGATTTTTTTCATTTGAACAAAATAACATAATAACAAAATATCAAACAATTCCTATACAAAGCGCACAATCAGCAAATAACACATCCAATCCGAACCACCCCTCCCCCAAGATCATCAATGCAAAGGATGATAATTGCAGCTTCTGTTGAAAATTTCAGCCTCTGAACAAAAACTAAAAAAGTCCCTTTAACAGCTGACAGTAACTAACTCTTTAAAAAAGGAAATGAATGGCTGCCATCTTAGATAGAATCCAGCCACCAACCCCCTAATGGTGTACTTGACCTTCTCCAAATGCAAGAATGACATGAGGTCACCCGACTAAGCCGAGGCACAGGGCGGAGTAGGAGACCTCCACTCAAGCAGAACTTGCCTCCAGGCTATTAGTGAGGCAAAGACGAAGACATTCACCTTCGCCCCCATCTGTAGCATTGACGGGTCCGATGCCCGGAAAATGCCCACCAACGGACAAGAATCTCTGACGGGAGGCGGGATTCTCTGTAACCCGATGCCGAAATTGTGCTCAGTAAGAAGTCTTACACACCAGGTTAAAGTCCAACAGGTTTGTTTCAAACACAAGCTTTCGGAGCGCTGCTCCTTCCTCAGGTGAATGGAGAGGTATGTTCCAGAAACATTTATATAGACAAAGTCAGAGATGCCAGACAATGATTGGAATGCGAGCATTTGGGGGTAATCAATTCATTACAGATCCAGAGATAGGGGTAACCCCAGGTTAAAGAGGTGTGAATTGTCTCAAGCCAGGACAGTTGGTAGGATTTTGCAAGTCCAGGCCAGATGGTGGGGGATGAATGTAAATTCGGCAGTCAGGCAGACACCGAAGTCGGGGCCGGCGCCGGTTTGACGCCAGTCTGTCATGATCCGCCCCCTCCAAAATGGCATCATCATGACCGTTTCAGCGCCGTTGGTGGGTCATCGGCTAGTCCGCCCGTGGTGTCCAACCCTAATGGGCTGAGTTTCGGACGGCGTGTGGCACGTGTAGCCTGAGCCGGCGGTGGACTGTGTCCAGCGCTGCCATGCTCGGCCGGGGTCCCTGTTGCTAGCCGGGTGGCATCGGCTACGGCTGGGAGAGGGGCGATGGGGGTTTGTCAGAGGGTGGACTGTGGGGTCACAGTTTGCGGGTTAGGTTATGCGCACAGCCGGCGACATGTTGTACGGCGTAAACGGGGCAGGTCATCAGCTGTTTGCTGATGTGTGCAGTATCTTGAAATGGGAGGAAGCCCTTCAAACATCAGCTCTGAGATGGTGGAGGAAAGTGCTTCAAATATGAGTCCAGATAATGTGGAGGAGATGCTTCTAATAATTGTGCAGGAGAAGATTTGCCATCGACCGAAACAGAAATTTTCAGTTCAGAGACGGAACTTCTGAAACGGTTCCTGTAGAGTTAAATGGATATAGAACAGTACATACTTGCATTTAGGAAAACAGCGAAACCGAAGCTGAAGAATGATGTATCAAATATGGAAGAACCGTATCCCGAACCATCTTCAGAATCAAAAGAAAAAGAATCAGAAAGCGGGGATTCTGAAGTATTCTCAGAATGTAAAGATGGTGGGGGCGATTCTCCGCGGCGCAGACCAAGTGCCCGTTCCGCTGTGAACGCCGTCGCGTTCCACGACGGCACAAACGGGACTACGCTGCGGCCAATTCACTGCCTGAGAGGGGGCCAGCAGCGGAGCTGCAAGGAACGCGGTGTGCGGAGCGCTGGCGTCAAAGCGCGGCACTGGGGGGTGGGTTTGGTGGGGGGGGTGAGAGGGGCTTGGTGGGTGGGTGTGGGGTCTGGGGAGTTGGGGGGGGGGGCTGGGGGATCTGGTGGGGTGGGGTGTTGGGGGTTTGGGGGCCCGATATTGCACCCAGGACACATGTGGATTCCACCACCGCCCCTCCAGTGGGCAGGTGCCAGAGCGTGTGTCGGAGTGACCCCGCCGTGTGACAATGTTATGTTCGTACATGCGTCCTGCAAATGTGCGGCTAACCCTGCGCTCTATTTCCACCCCCCCCCCCCCCCCCCCCCAAGGGGCAAGACAGTGCACAGTTTCCGGGAGCGTGCAAGAACCGGAGGTGGATCTCCCCAGCTGCACCCCCTGACCCTCTACGAGCAGCGGGCACTGGACTGGGGGAGCCGCCAGCCGGGAGGCTGCACCGTGCCAGGTCGGAGGCAAAGCTCCAAATGAGAATCCACTGTATGTATGCAGTCCGTCATCCCATCTCTGCCCCCAACCACCCCCCCCTCAACTACCCCACCGCCTGACACTGCACCACCCCACAGTCCACACCCTCACTACCCCACCGCCTGACACTGCACCACCCCACAGTCCACACATCTCACTACCCCACCGCCTGACACTGCACCACCCCACAGTCCACACCCTCACAACCACCGCCTGACACTGTACCACCCCACAGTCCACACCATCACACCCACCGCCTGACACTGCACCACCCCACAGTCCACACCCTCACACCCACCGCCTGACACTGCACCACCCCACAGTCCACACCTTCACTACCCCACTGCCTGACACTGCACCGCCCCACAGTCCACACCCTCACTACCCCACCGCCTGACACTGCACCACCCCACAGTCCATACCCTCACTACCCCACCACCTGACACTGAACCACCCGCACAGTCCACACCATCACACCCCACCGCCTGACACTGCACCACCCCACAGTCCACACCCTCACTCCGCCTGACACTGCACCACCCCACAGTCCACACCCTCAACACCCCACCGCCTGACGTTGCACCACTCCACAGTCCACACTCCACCGTCTGATACTGCACCACCCCACAATCCACAACCCACTGCCTGACAATGCACCACACCACAGTCCACACCCCACCGTCTGATACTGCACCACCCCACAGTCCACACACTCACACCCCACCGCATGCACTACACCACCCCACAGTCCACACCCTCAACACCCCACCGCCTGACGCTGCACCACTCCACAGTCCACACCCAACTGCCTGACACTGTACCACACCACAGTCCACACTCCACCGTCTGATACTGCACCACCCCACAATCTACAACCCGCCGCCTGACACTGCACCACCCCACAGTCCACACCCTCACAGCCCACCGCCTGACACTGCACCATCCCACAGTCCAAACCCTCACTACCCCACCACCTGACGCTGCACCACCCCACAATCCACAACCCACCGCCTGACACTGCACCACCCCACAGTCCACACCCTCACAGCCCACCGCCTGACACTGCACCATCCCACAGTCCAAACCCTCACTACCCCACCGCCTGACACTGCACCACCCCACAGTCCACACCCTCACAGCCCACCGCCTGACACTGCACCATCCCACAGTCCAAACCCTCACTACCCCACCGCCTGACACTGCACCACCCCACAGTCCACACCCTCACAGCTCACCGCCTGACACTGCACCATCCCACAGTCCAAACCCTCACTACCCCACCGCCTGACACTGCACCACCCCACAGTCCACACCCTCACTACCCCACCGCCTGACGCTGCACCGCCCCACAGTCGACACCCTCACTACCCCACCGCCTGACACTGAACCACCACCACAGTCCACCCCCTCACACCCCACCGCCTGACACTGCACCACACCATAGTCCACACCTCACACCCCACCGCATGACACTGCACCACCCCACACCCTCACACCCCACCGCCTGACACTGCACCACCCCACAGTCCACACCTCACACCCCACCGCCTGACACTGCACCACCCCACAGTCCACACCTCACACCCCACCGCATGACACTGCACCACCCCCACAGTTCACACCCTCACATCCCACTGCCTGACATGGCACCACCCCACAGTCCACACCCTCACACCGCCTGACACTGCACCACCCCACAGTCCAAACCCTCACTACCCCACCGCCTGACACTGTACCATCCCACAGTCCAAACCCTCACTACCCCACCGCCTGACACTGCACCACCCCACAGTCCACACCCTCAGAGCCCACCGCCTGACACTGTACCATCCCACAGTCCAAACCCTCACTACCCCACCGCCTGACGCTGCACCACCCCACAGTCCACACCCTCACTACCCCACCACCTGTCACTGAACCACCCCCACAGTCCACACCCTCACTACCCCACCGCCTGACACTGCATCACCCCACAGTCCACACCCTCACAGCCCACCGCCTGACACTGCACCACCCCACAGTCCACACCCTCACTACCCCACCGCCTGACACTGCACCACCCCACAGTCCACACCCTCACTACCCCACCGCCTGACACTGCACCACCCCACAGTCCACAACATCACCACCCCACCACCTGACACTGCACCACCCCACAGTCCACACCCTCACTACCCCACCGACTGATGCTGCACCACCCCACAGTCCACGTCCTCACTACCCCACCGACTGACACTGCACCACCCCACAGTCCACACCTTCACTACCCCACAGCCTGATGCTGCACCACCCCACAGACCACACCCTCACTACCCTACCGCCTGACACTGCACCACCCCACAGTCCACACCCTCACCACCCCACCGCCTGACTGCACCACCCCACAGTTCCTCTCTCACACCCCACCACCTGACACTGCACCACCCCCACAGTCCACACCCTCACACCCCACCGGCTGAAACTGCACCACCCCACAGTCCACACCCCCACCACCCCACTGCCTGACACTGCACCACCCCACAGTCCACACCCTCATACCCCACCGCCTGACACTGCACCACACCACAGTCCACACCCTCACTACCCCACCGCCTGACACTGCACCACCCCACAGTCGACACCCTCACTACCCCACCGCCTGACACTGCACCACCCCACAGTCCACACACTCACAACCCACCGCCTGACACTGCACCACCCCACAGTCCACACCCTCACTACCCCACCGCCTGACACTGCACCACCCCACAGTCCACCCCCTCACTTCCCACCGCCTGACACTGCACCACCCCACAGTCCACACCCTCACTACCCCACCACCTGACACTGCACCACCCCACAGCCCACACTCTCACTACGCACCCCCTCAACCCCTAACAAACGACAATGCAAGACTAACGAGACCTGCCTTAATGTGTTATCCGGGGCCACACTGCCATGGGACCGACCGTTCACCACGCTGACGTGCTTCAGCAACCTCTTCCGGCTGCAGTGTACATCCGGACAGACGGGAAGGACAACGGGCAGGAGGGCCATCCTCTGAGGCCGGCACCGAGGTCTGACGCACAGAGGACAGACAGAGATGTCAGGACGCACGATTACGACTCATATGAAAGTGTGACGGATGGGGTGGGGACAGCTAGTCAGGACAGTGACACACGGAGGAAGTTGTGGCGTACGAGGCACGGAAACTCGCACCGGCTGTGGTCGAAATCCAGCGGGCCACGGTTCCACACAGGAGGCAGAGCTGGGGACAGACGAAGACCTAGCGGCCGTGGCACTGCTGTCACCCACACCCCCCAGCATCGCAGGTGCACTCACCTCGGTTGGGCAAGTTAGTGGCGAGGCACCTGGTACACATTCTGGTGCGCACCACACAGTCGAACCGGTACAGCAGGTGGAGGTATGCGAAGCCTAGGGCCTGGACGGTCGGAGGGCAGGCCGGGCCCAGCACCCAGCTGCTGCCCAGATGGCTCCCGTTTTCCTGGCCATTCCGGGCCCACCCACAGACCCCAGGTGCATTTGGCACCCCAGGGACCAGACGACGGGATGACGGCAACTGCAGACGCAGCTAGAGGAGTCTATCCACATCCACGAGCAGGGAGTGTTGCCGGTCATGGCTGCAACCCAGGCCGACACCGCACGGGTGGCGTCCACCTTGGAGGCAATGGGGGAAACGGCTTCGTCCATGGGTCAGGTTCTTCAGGGCGTGGGGCTTAGTGCGCACGCGTCACCCATGGCCCATGACAGGACTGCCCTCTCACAGGCAGCCATGCTGTAGAGCCACATGGATATTACCGCCGCGCTCCGGCCCAGTCTCAGCAGGCCATCGCTGAGAGCATAGGCGGCCTTGTCCATGTAATGGAGGGCATCGCCAAAACCCAGCGGGAGGTAGCGATGTCCCTGACAGGGATGTCGCACTCCCTCAGCTCCATTACCGGCAGCGTTCAGACCCTGGTCGATTCCACAGCGGGCCTGCAGGACTGGCAGCGCCAGGTGTCGGTGGTGCAACGGGGCCTGCATCCACGCGCATCGCCGTCCCTTAGAGAGGCCCGGGGGCCAACTGGCTCCCCGAGGGAGGAGGAGGTCCCGGTGCCTGTCCCTGTAGCCACAGCAAGGGAGGAACCGGAGCACTCGCACTCCCCCTGTCATGTCCCTGGTGCATCTGGTGGGGAGCGGGCAGAGGAGGGGGTCACCATGTCATCCAGCACGCCCGCCGAGCAGGCTGGCCCATCCTGGCCGGGCCGCCCCAGGAAGCGCACGCTGACGGGAAGTCAATTTGACGGGCAGAACCCTCAGCAGTCCGCCTCCACTCCTGCTGTGCAGTCTGGGGGATGGGGGTGGGGTGGAGGGGGTTGCAGGTGGGGGTAATGGTTTGGGGAGGGGAGCGGGGGTGGCGGTGTGGGGGGTTGGGAAGCAGTCTTGCCCACTGACGGTTCTGGCCGAGGATCATCGCAAGGGTGAGGCTGGGAGTGGACCCCATCCCGACACCAAACACACCTTGTGCTCCAAGCGACAACGTCTGCTGCCCACATGGACATTTGATGGAGTGTCCCTGATACACAGTGGGGACACCGAGGTGGTGGTGTTCAGATATGGCCATGAGTCCGACGGTCAGTAGCGATTTGTAGTTCACAGCTCATCGCAGAGTGGGTTGTCATCATCCAGCATGGCAGTGTTCACACCCGCTTACGGAGGTAGCAGTCTACTGACAGTAACGAGGTACCGCAGGTGCAGTGCGGCGTGATGGTGGTGCCATGTCTGGCAGGGTTCGGTGTTGATGTGGGACGTGTGTGAAGGGGTGCTGGGTGGTGCCAACGTACGCGGTCAATGGTGCCAGTGCCCTGAAGAACGATGCCCTCCCCCTAGTGAACGGACCGTGCGGCGATCAGCGCATCTCGTGCCTGCTGCCCCAATCGGTTCCGTTGTGCGGCCTCTCGGCCGTACCCTGATGGTGTCTGTGCCCCGTCACCCACCCACCTTCCTCCCCCCCTCTTCCCCTACCACCTTCTCCTCCTCATGATCAGCATCGGCGGCCTCACGTGCGTCCACATCCTCCATCACATCACCCCTCTGTTGGGCAATGTTGTGCAGAACGCAGCATGCGACGACAATCCGTCTGATCCTGTCGGGGTTGTATTGCAGGGCGACCCCTGATCGGTCCAGGCAGCTGAACCTTATTTTGAGGAGGCCGAAGCACTTCTCCATGACACCCCTAGTCGCTGCGTGTGCCTCATTGTGCTGGCACTCCGCGTTTGTCTGTGGCCTCCGTATGGGTGTCATTAGCCACAGCCGCAACGGATAACCCCTGTCGCCCAGCAACCAGCCCCTCATCCGAGGTTGGGTGACCCTCAAAAATTGCAGGGATGAACGACTGTGCCAATATAAAGGCGTCTGCACGCTTCCCGGATACTAGGCGCACACCACCTGTACGTTCATCGAGTATGCCCACTTCCTGTTCATGAAGACGTCCCTGTCCCGCAGTGCTGCACACAGGTTGACATGAACACCATCCACGATGCCCTGTACCATCGGTATGCCGGCCACTTTGACGAATTGCGATGCCCTGACAGCCTGGTCCTCCGGGAAGTTGATGAACCGTCCCGCGACTGCATAGAGGCCATCGGTTACTGCCCGGATGCACCGGTGCACCGAGGCCTGTCTAATCCCACCCAGGTCCTCGCTCGGCGACTGGAAGGAGCCGGTCACAAAAATATTCAGGGCCAGAGTGATGCGACCACCAATTCACTCGAGACAAGAGTAGAAGTAAACTGTGGCTTTAATCAACTTGGAACAGTGCCTGCCTGCGACTGATCCAATACTGAGAACCGGCGACAGGTCGACTGCTCTTTATGCCTCCCTTGAAGGCGAGGAACCATGGGCGGAGCCCATACATGCCCCAACATGTTCCCCTATGTATAATGCCATACAACGGCCCATAGGAGAAGCCCACAAGGGCAACAGCATAGCACAGATACAAATACAAGGGCAACAGCACAGATACAAATACAAAGGTGGATTATTGGCATAATACATTCACCCCCTCTTAAAAAATGAAGTCCGGCGGGGGGGTGATGGGTTCATAAATTCAGCTGGTCCGGCGCACGAATTGTGCGCTGTGATCGGCGAAGCTCTGGCGTTGTTGCTGGCCCGGGTGTCGAACTCGTCCGTGCTGGCATCGGTAATGAGGGTGCCGGTGCAGGTGCAGACGTGGACTCTGGGAGCGTCTCTTCTGGAGCTTTATTCCTGTGAACCAGTGAAGGGGGGATGGTGTGCGGGAGGGAGCGCGGGAGCCATATAAGGGCGGGGGCGTTGGTCATGGGTAGGTTGGGCGGGATATGGTGGAGGGGCGGTGGTGGTGGAACTGGCGGGTGCCAGGTCCCGGAGGGAGACCGTATCCTGTCGGCCATCGGGGTGTTCAATATAAGAGTACTGGGGGTTGGAGTGTAAGAGATGGACCCTCTCTACCAGAGGATCGGACTTATGGCTCCTGATGTGTTTTCTGAGTAGGACTGGCCCCGGTGTCTTCAGCCAGGACGGAAGCAAAGCCCCTGAGGTGGATCTTCTAGGAAAAACAAATAGGCGGTCATGAGGGGTCTCCTTTGTGGCCGTGCAAAGTATGGACCTAATAGAGTGGAGTGCATCGAGGAGAACCTCCTGCCAGTGGGAAACTGGGAGATTCCTGGGCTGCAGGGTCAGTAGGACGGTCTTCCAGACCATCGCGTTCTCCCTCTCCACCTGCCCGTTTCCCCTGGGGTTATAACTGGTAGTCCTGCTCGAGGCGATGCCCTTACTGAGCAGGTACTGACGCAGTTCGTCGCTCATGAACTATGAACCCCGGTCACTGTGGACATAATTGGGGAAACCAAACACAGTGAAGACACTATGACGGTGAACGTGGTCATGTCAGGGCAAGGGACTGCAAAGGGGAAGTGGGAGAACTCATCAATAATATTGAGGAAATATGTATTGTGGTTATTGGAGAGGAGGGGCCCTTTGAAATCGATACTAAGGTGCTCAAAGGGCCGGGATGCCTTTACCAGATGGGCCTTATCTGGTTGATAGAAGTGCGGTTTACACTCCGCACCGATCTGGCAGTCCCTGGTCATGGCTCTGGCCTCCTTGTAAGAGTAGGGCAGGTTGCAGGCCTTAATATAGTGGATAAGCTGGGTGACCCCCCAGTGGCATAGGTCACTGTGGATAGCCCGTAGTCGGTCATCTTGCGTGCTGGCGCATGTGCCGCTGGACAGGGCATCTGGGGGCTCATTGAGCTTCCCAGGACGATATACTATATCATAAGTATAATATATTCAATCCTCCACCTCAAGATCTTATCGTTCTTGATTTTGCCCCGCTGCGTATTGTCGAACATGAAGGCTACCGATTGTTGGTCGGTGACGAGGGTAAACCTCCTACCAGCGAGGTGGTGCCTCCAGTGCCGTACGGCTTCCACGATGGCTTGGGCCTCCTTCTCGACTGAGGAGTGCCAAATTTTGGAGGTGGTGAGGGTGCATGATAAAAACGCTACCGTTTTGCCTGCTTGATTGAGGGTAGCGGCGAGAGTGACCTCTGATGCGCCGCTCTCCACCTGGAAGGGGACGGACTCGTCCACCGCGTGCATAATATGAAAAGAAACCAAGGCACCTCTTCAGGGTCTTGGGGGAGGGGAAGTTGCAGGAGGAGGCGCATATGGTCAGGGTCAACAAGAACAAAGAACAATGAAAATGACAGCACAGGAACAGGCCCTTCGCCCCTCCAAACCTGCGCCGATCTAAACCTGTCCCCTAGTTTCCAAGGATCTACTTTCCTCTGTTCCCCGCCCGTTCATATATCTGTCTAGATGCATCTTAAATGATGCTATTGCGCCCGCCTCTACCACCTTCGCTGGCAAAGCGTTCCAGGCACCCATCACCCTCTGCGTAAAAAACTTTCCACGCATATCTCCCTTAAACTTTCCCCCTCTCACCTTGAAATCGTGACCCCTTGTAACTGACACCCCCACTCTTGGGAAAAACCTGTTGCTATCCAGCCTGTCCATACCTTACCCTGGGATATTTAGTTGCTAGTCTTGCCCTTCCTCAACCAAGTCTCAGTAATACTAATAACATCATATTCCCAGGTACTAATCCAAGCCCTGAGTTCATCTGCCTTACCTGCTACACTTCTTGCATGAAAACAAATGCACCTCAGACCACCTGTCCCTTTGCGATCATCATCTCTTCCCTGTCTACTCTTCCCCTTAGTCACATTGAGTTTATTATCTAGTACCTTATTGGCTTTAGTTGCTGCCTCTTTACTGACCTCTAACTTCCTAATCTGGTTCCCAACCCCCTGCCACATTAGTTTAAAACCTCCCCAACAGTGTTAGCAAAAGCACCCCCGAGGACATTGGTTCCAGTCCTTCCCAGGTGTAGACCATCCGATTTGTAATGGTCCCACCGCCCCCAGAACCGGTTCCAATGTCCCAAAAATCTGAACCCCACCCTCCTGCACCATCTCTCAAGCCACATTTTCATTCTGACTATTCTTGAATTTCTACTCTGACTGTCTCGTGGCACTGGTAGCAATCCTGAGATTACTACCTTTGAGGTCCTACTTTTTAAACTTATCTCCTAACTCCCTAAATTCTGATTGTAGGACCTCATCCCATTTTTTACCTATATCGTTGGTGCCTATATGCACCACGACAACTGGCTGTTCGCCTTCCCCCTTCAGTATGTCCTGCAGCCGATCTGAGACATCCCTGACCTGAGCACCCGGGAGGCAACATACCATTCGGGAGTCTCGTTTTCGACCACAGAAACGCCTGTCTACTCCCCTAACGATTGAATCCTCTATGACAATAGCCCTGCCAGTCTTTTTCCTGCCCTTCTGTGCAGCAGAGCCAGCCACGGTGCCATGAGCCTGGCTACTACTGCCTTCCCCTGGTGAGCCATCTCCCCAACAGTATCCAAAACGGTATACCTATTTTGGAGGGAGATGACCGCAGGGACACCTGCACTGCCTTCCTGCTCTTTCTCTGCCTTTTGGTCACCCGTTCACTGTCACCATCACCAATTCTAATCTGCGGTGTGACCAACTCACTGAACGTGCTATCCACAACCTCCTCAGCATCACGAATGCTCCAAAGTGAGTCCATCCGCAGCTCCAGAGCCGCCTAACAGAAGCTGCAGCTGGACACACTTCCCGCAATGAAGAAGTCAGGGGCATCGGCCGTGTCCCCGAACTCCCAAATTGAGCACGAGGAGCAGAGCACGGGTCTGGAATCTCCTGCCATTTTTACATTTTACCTTAACTGATTACAAATATAATATCAAATAATGAATAAGTGAAAAGAATAAGGATTTTACTTACCAGTCACAATACTTAGCAACACATGAAGAGTAAAATTTCTCCCAGCTACTGCTAATTGGAGCACTTTCCTTACCAGCCAATCAGATCCCTGCTTTGCTGTGATGTCACTCTTCACGGTAAGTTTTTAAAGTGGTAAACTTACCTTTCCGACATACCCCTGGTCACTACTCTCACCAAAAATCTGAAGGCCGCTGCTCCTTATCACCACAGTCTTTTTTTTTGGTTAGAAGAGGAGGGCGGGTGGGAGACACTACACATGTAGTGTCTCGGGTCAGCCGCTGCCCAAGTATAACAGTTCACTCACCTTCCCAGAGCGCAATTCGACCGCTCCCATTCAGCTCCTCCCTCTCACCGCTCCTGTAAGGGAAGTTTTTAAAATGGGAAACTTCCCTTCCCAACAGCCCCCTGGTTACTGCTCTCGCTGCTACCACTGAAAAACTCTCCCTGCTCTTTAATGAAGTCTCACCCCTGCCTCTCCGTGCTCTTTAATGAAGTCTCCCCACCCTGTCTCTCCGTGCTCTTTAATGAAGTCTCGCCCCTGCCTCTCCGCGCTCTTTAATGAAGTCTCGCCCGTGTCTCTCCGTGCTCTTTAATGAAGTCTCGCCCCTGTCGCTCTGCGCTCTTTAATGAAGTCTCGCCCGTGTCTCTCCATGCTCTTTAATGAAGCCTCACCCCTGTCTCTCCGCGCTCTTTAATGAAGTCTTGCCCGTCTCTCTGCGCTCTTTAATGAAGTCTCGCCCGTGTCTCTCCGTGCTCTTTAATGAAGTCTCGCCCGTCTCTCCATGTTACTTAATGAAGTCTCGCCCCTGTCTCTCCCTGCTCTTTAATGAAGTGTCGCCCCTGTCTCTCCGTGCTCTTTAATGAAGTCTCACCTCTGTCTCTCTGCGCTCTTTAATGAAGTCTCACCCCTGTCTCTGCGCTCTTTAATGAAGTCTCGCCCCTGTCTCTCCGCGCTCTTTAATGAAGTCTCGCCCGTCTCCATGCTACTTAATGAAGTCTCGCCCCTGTCTCTCCGTGCTCTTTAATGAAGCCTCGCCCCTCGCCCCTGTCTCTCCGTGCTCTTTAATGAAGCCTCGCCCCCGTCTCTCCGTGCTCTTTAATGAAGTCTCACCTCTGTCTCTCCGCGCTCTTTAATGAAGCCTCACCCCTGTCTCTCCTTGCTCTTTAATGAAGTCTCGCCCCCGTCTCTCCATGCTCTTTAATGAAGTCTTGCCCCTGTCTCTCCGTGCTCTTTAATGAAGTCTCGCCCCTGTCTCTCCACGCTCTTTAATGAAGTCTCGCCCCTCTCTCTCCGCGCTCTTTAATGAAGTCTTGCCCGTCTCTCCGCGCTCTTTAATGAAGTCTCGTCCCTGTCTCTGTGCTCTTTAATGAAGTCTCGCCCCGTCTCTCCGCGCTCTTTAATGAAGTCTCGCCCCTCTCTCTCCGCGCTCTTTAATGAAGTCTCGCCCCTCTCTCTCCGCGCTCTTTAATGAAGTCTCGCCCCTGTCTCTCTGTGCTCTTTAATGTAGTCTTGCCTCTGTCTCTCCACGCTCTTTAATGTAGTCTTGCCTCTGTCTCTCCACGCTCTTTAATGAAGTCTCGTCCCTGTCTCTGTGCTCTTTAATCAAGTCTCGCCCCGTGTCTCCCCGCGCTCTTTAATGAAGTTGGGTCCTGGAAGCCCGTTGTCCACGACGTAGCCGTGGATGGCTAGTCTGGTTGTGCGGAAAACGCATTTCTCTTTGTTGTACGTGAAGTTTAGGGTTTGGCCGGTTTGGAGAAATCTGTGGAGGTTGGCATCGTGGTCCTGCTGATCATGGCTGCAGATGGTGACATTGTCCAAGTACGGAAATGTGGCCCACAGCCCGTATTGGTCCACCATTCGGTCCATTGCTCTTTGGAACACCGAAACCCTGTTCGTGACACCAAAGGGATGTGGAAAAGGTGGCTGTCTGCCTCAAAAGCCGTGTAGTGGCGGTTCTCCGGGTGGATTGGGAGCTGTTGGTATGCAGTCTTCAGATCCACCCGGTAGTGTACGATCTGGTTTACCATGTCTGCAATCCGGGGAAGAGGGTATGCATCGAGTTGCGTGTATCGGTTTATGGTTTGGCTGCAATCATCTACAACCATCCGGTTCTTTTCCCCGGTCTGGACAACCACCACCTGAGCTCTCCAGGGGCTATTGCTGGCCTCGATGACCCTCCCGCAAGAGTCGCTGGACCTCGGACCTGATAAACGTCCTGACCTGTATGAACAAAGAACAAAGAAAATTACAGCACAGGAACAGGCCCTTCGGCCCTCCCAGCATGCGCGATCCAGATCCTTTATCTAAACCTGTCTCCTATTTTCCAAGGTCTACTTCCCTCTGTTCCCGCCCGTTCATATACCTGTCTAGATGCCTCTTAAATGATGCTATCGTGCCCGCCTCTACCACCTCCGCTGGTAAAGCGTTCCAGGCACCCACCACCCTATGTGTAAAAAACTTTCCACGCACATCTCCCTTAAACTTTCCCCCTCTCACCTTGAAATCGTGACCCCTTGTAACTGACACCCCCACTCTTGGGAAAAGCTTGTTGCTATCCACCCTGTCCATACCTCTCATAATTTTGTAGACCTCAATCAGGTCCCCCCTCAACTTCCGTCTTTCCAACGAAAACAATCCTAATCTACTCAACCTTTATTCATAGCTAGCACCCTCCATACCAGGCAACATCCTGGTGAACCTCCTCTGCACCCTCTCCAAAGCATCTACATCCTTCTGGTAATGTGGCGACCAGAACTGCACGCAGTATTCCAAATGTGGCCGAACCAAAGTCCTATACAACTGTAACATGACCTGCCAACTCTTGTACCCAATACCCCGTCCGATGAAAGCAAGCATGCTGTATGCCTTCTTGACCACTCTGTCGACCTGCGTTGCCACCTTCAGGGTACAATGGACCTGAACTCCCAGATCTCTCTGTACATCAATTTTCCCCAAGACCCTTCCATTGACCACATAGTCCGCTCTTGAATTTGATCTTCCAAAATGCATCATCTCGCATTTGCCTGGATTGAACTCCATCTGCCATTTCTCTACCCAACTTTCCAATCTATCTATATTTTGTTGTGTTCTCTGACAGTCCTCATCGCTATCTCCACCAATCTTAGTATGCTATACTGCCTGCTTCTGGTGGCGACTGGTTTGCAGTCAGCGCTGAGGTTAGCGAAGAGTGGGGGAGGGACGACTTTTAGGGTCGCGAGGCTGCATATGGTGAGTGGGGGGAAGGGGCCCCCCCGAACTTCAGGGTTAGGCTCCTGAGGTTGCATTGGAAATCTAGTCCCAATAGGAGAGGAGCGCAGAGGTCTGGGAGCACATATAATTTTAAATTGGCGTACTTGGCGCCCTGTATTGCTAAGGTTGCGATCGTGCACCCACGGATTTGCACCGAGTGCGGCCCAAGGCGAGGGAGATGGTTTGGTGCGCCGGGGAAATTGTGAGCGAGCAGTGTCTTAGCATGTCCGCGTGAATGAAGCTCCCGGATTCGAAAAGGCAAGGCGCCTCGTGCCCGTTTACCCGGACGGTCACCATAGAGCTCCGGAGGTGCTTGGGTCGCGACTGGTCCAGGGTGACCGCGCTGAGTTATGGGTAGCCGGCGTGGTCGGAGGTGCTGGTGCAGCTCCGCAATGGCTTCCCTTGTTGATCGTACGCGTCGAGCAGCGTAGCAGACGGCGGCCAAGATGGCGGCCCCCGTTGGTCGAGCGTGGCGGTTGATGAGGAAGATGGTGTCCAAGATGACGGCCCCCATGGATCGCACGTGTTCGGCCGCGTGGGGGAGGATGGCCACGTGCTGTGATGGCTGGAAGATGGCTGCCCCCACGGGTAGCACGAGGCTGATGACGCGTCTGCAGGGGGCGGAGTCGGCAGACATGCTGCCACACTGCGGGCCCGTGAGTTTGAGGATCGGGCCTGTGCGTTAGACTTCTTGGACCTGGCCTGGCAAACTTTGGCGAAATGTCCTTTTCTCCCGCAGCTGCTGCAGTTCACGTTACAGGCCGGACAGTGCTGCCGGGGGTGTTGGGACTGACCTCAGAAATAGCAGGGTAGCCCCCCATGATGGGCGGGTGGCCGCGTGGCACAATCCTGGGGTAGTCTTTCGTCGGGGGTCCACGAGGGGTCGCGTGGTCAGCCGGGAACGCGTTAAAGCTCTGGAATGCTACTTCCAGAGAGGAGGCTAACTTTACCATCTGATCCAGGCCCAGGGCCCCCTTTTTGAGTAGGTGCTGTCTCACGTAGTTGGACTGGATTCCCGCCACGTAGATGTCTCGGATGGCAAGTTCGATATGTTGAGTGGCCATAACGGCCTGGTAGTTGCAGCTGCGGCGAGGACGTTGAGGTCGCGTAGGTAGTTTTCTAGCGATTCCCCGGGACGCTGGCGGCAGGTGGTGAGGTTGCATCGCGTGTAGACCTCATTCACGGACCGTACATAGAGGCGTTCGAGCATCGCGAGGGCATCTGCGTAGGAGGAGGCTTCAACGAGTTGAACAGAGATTCGATGGTTCACCCATGCGTGGAGGAAGCTCAGCTTCTGTTCGTCGGTGAAGGAAGGCGTGGAGAAGGCTGCGAGATAGGTCTTGAAGCAGCGGAGCCAGTGCGAAAAAATTTATTTTGCCTCCGCGGCCTGAGGATTGAGTTCCAGTCGGTTAGGTTTGAGGGCTAATTCCATAGTTGCGTTTAAGTTGATTAAATTGTTGCGACCATCAATTCACTTGAGACAAGAGTAGAAGTAAACTGTGGCTTTAAATCAACTTAGAACAGTGCCTGCCTGCGACTGAACCAATACTGAGAACCGCTTACAAGTCGACTGCTCTTTATACCTCCCTTCAAGGGGAGGACATGTTCCCCTTTGGATAATGCCATACAATGGCTCATAGGAGAAGCCCACAAGGGCAACAGCACAGATACAAATACAATGATGGATTATTGGCATAATACATTCACCACACACAGTTACCTTCACCCTCACTGGGAGAGCATGTCCTCCCCTGTTCCATGTGACTCGAGGTGCGCCAGTAGGTCACTTATATGTGCGACCGTCCCACGGCTCATCCGGAGTCGCCTCCTGCATGCCACCTTCGTCATGTCCTCGTATAAATTGCGGTCCCGGTACACTCGGTCACGCATGGCACGTCCTCGTCCCCAGATAACCCTTCAGGATCTGTGTCGTTGTCCTGTTCCCGGCTGGCGACGTGGGGGTGGTCCGCACCCTCCGCTTCCTCGTGGAATTGTCGGGCATGGTGCCCTGCAGCAGCAGCGCCTTGCACGGGGCCCTCCGCAGCCACTCCTACTGCCGCACCCTCCATGAGTCACCCTCCTCGCATGCGTCGGTTGACCATCTGCATTGCTGCCGCCACGGCGGCGAACATCGAAGGCTGCTGCGAAAACATCACACACTTGAAGGGGGGGGGGGGGGGGGGGGGGGGGGGGGGGGGGGGGGTTGGTATGGGAGGGAGAGGCAAGGAAGTTTGTTAGTCGGGCGCTTTGACATGCGGCAGCAAGGCCCTTTGGATGAATGGGTGCCCAGGCAGCCTGGACCCTGGACACTGTTCAATCAGACATGCACCGTCCCACCCGCCACAGTATCCGTTTCCCGCACCGCTCAACCCGTCCCTCCACATCGCAGGGCCAGCAGACAGACCCCTTCACCATGGCGCCGGTTTGGTACGATGTCTTCGCCACCCTCCTACCGCCGCAGTCGATCGGGGGGGGTCTCCGTCCCGCGGCCAACAGTTGGTTGGGCACCCCCCCAACCCGGTAGGATGGTGGGATCATTTGCCCCACTCCATCCTCCATTCCCCTTCCCAGGACCACAACACCGCCACCGTCCGCAACCCCATTTCCCCCTTCCGTGTACTCCCTCACACTCCTCCTTGGCCTTATCCTCGCCCGTCCCAGACTGCCCTCCCCCCCACTCCCCCCATCCCTCCCTTCCCAGACCGCCCTCCCCCCACCCACTCCCTCATCCCTCCCTTCCCAGACCGCCCTCCCCCCCACTCATTCCCCCTCCCTCCCTTCCACATTCCCCCCTTCCCTACACCCCACTCCCCCATCCCTCTCTTCCCCACTTCCCCTTCCTCTCTTGCCCACTTCCCCTTCCTCTCTTCCCCATTCCCCCTCCCTCCCTTCCCCACTCCACCCTCTCCACCACCACACTCCACCCCCCCCCCCCCCCCCCCCCCCCGCACTCCAGCACGGGTTCAATTCACTTCCCAGCTTACCCGAATAGGCGCCGGAATGTGCCAACTAGGGGCTTTTCACAGTAACTTCATACTTGTGACAATTAAAGGTTATTATTAAGTTTTCTTGTGGAGAGAAAAGGGAGCCAACGTTCCGAGTCTGGATGACTCTTTGTCGAAACTATTTTGAGTCATCCAGACGGAACCATTAGCTCCCTTTTCCCTCCACAGATTCTGTTAGAGCTGCTGAGGTTGTTCAGTATTTCCTGTTTTTGTTTCAGATTCTAGCATCCGCAGTAAGTTCCTTTCAGATTGATTTTAGTAGTCTGAACTCTGCCTGCCAAGGACAGGGGGAGGTTATCCCACTTCTGCCCGATTTAACCCCATTCACCAGGCTAGCATAATTACATTATGGGGCAACCGGTTTCCCAAGAACAAAAGCTGGATCTGGAAGGTAAAAAGCAAACATCCCCAAATCGGCTCCCCTCCCCAGAAAGTTGACGAGAAAGTATTCGCTCTTATCCAATTTCAAATTAAAGAATTATAGAATCCCAGAAATTACAATGCAGAAGGAGGCCATTTGGCCCATCAAGTCTGCATCGGCCCTTGGAAAGAGCACCCCATTTAATCCCCCCTCCCATAACCCAGTAAACCCACCCAACGTTTTTGGACACAAAGGGCAATTTATCATGGCCCATCCACCAAATCTGCCCATCTTTGGACTGTGGCAGTGATGCGCGATCAATAACTACTGAAATGAGGATGTAGTCCGAATTGAAGGCTTTAATGAACAAGGTGTTTCCTCAGCAGCTCGAGTACAGAAAGAGGCTGGCTGCTGGGAAACACGGGTTCTTATACCCCGCCTCACTGGTCGGAGCTACCTTACATTCCGACCAATGAAATGCAAACACTTGGGCCAATAAGCAGCGATCCTTCTCCACCAATGGTAGCTCACACTCCCAGGTGCCGTAGTACCTCTAGTCATACTACCACATTCACCCCCTGTTGAGAAAGGAATCCGGTAGGGGGGGAAAAATCTGCTCGGGCGTCCAGCCATTACTGGTAGTCCGGTGTGGGTGGGATAACTTACTGGTGGTATGACTAGTGATATGGTACTATACCCCTCTCGAATGGCGGCTGCCCACTGGCCCCTAACTATGTACGGAGTTGTGGTATATACATGGCGCACTGGCCCATAACTATTTACAGAGACAGAAAAAAAAATCCATTAATAGTTCACATCGACTCGATCAGACGATCGGGGCCTTAGACGTGCTCTGCGACCGACGGAGCTTTGGCGGAGATGTTGATGGAGGAGTGGGTGCAGTTGCGGTTGGGGGGGGGGGTCCCGGCATAGCCTGTTGGAAAAAGGGTTGTCCAGCGAAGGGGGCTATGGTGAGTGGTGCCGGCAGAGGGGTGGGTGGGGCTGGTGACGAGGGCGATGGAGGGGATCCGGCGGGCGCCAGGTCCCGTAGACAGAACGTGTCTTGTCGGCCGTCGGGGTACTCCACATACGCATATTGCGGGTTAATGTGGAGCAGTTGGACCCTCTCGACCAACGGGTCCAATTTGTGCGCCCGCACGTGTTTCCGGAGCAGGATGGGCCTGGGGACTGCCAGCCAGGTCGGGAGCGAGGTCCCTGAGGAAGACTTCCTGGGGAAGACAAGAAGACATTCGTGAGGCGTTTGATTAGTAGAAGTGCATAGTAGGGACCGGATGGCGTGGAGGGCGTCTGGGAGGACCTCCTGCCAGAGGGAGACTGGGAGATTTCTGGACCGTAGGGCCAGTAGGACGGTCTTCCAGACCGTACTGTTCTCCCTCTCGACCTGTCCGTTACCCCGTGGGTTATACCTGGTCGTCCTGCTTGAGGCAATGCCCTTGCTGAGCAGCAATTGACACAGTTCGTCGCTCATGAAGGAGGACCCCCTATATGTATGTAGGCGGGAAATCCGAACAGGGAGAAAATGCTGTGTAGGGCTTTTATGATGGTGGTTGTGGTCATGTCGGGGCAGGGGATGGCGAACGGGAAATGGGAGTACTCATCAATCACATTGAGGAAGTACGTGTTGCGGTTGGTAGAGGGGAGGGGACCTTTGAAGTCCATGCTGAGGGGTCGACAGGGGGAAAGTGGTAGTTTGTATGAGGGGACGGGCTTTGTCGGCGTAATTGGGGACCCACTGAGCATAGTAGGAGAAAAATCCGAGGCATAGCTTCAGGGCCTTGGAGCAGTAAGAGCGGGGGAGTTCCATCAGGGGGCGCATGCGTTCCGGGTTGTGGCCTATCACTCCATTTCACACTACGTAGCCGAGGATGGCAAGGTGGTCGGTGCTAAACACGCATTTATCCTTGTTACAGGTCAAATTCAGGAGTTTTGCGGTTTGGAGGAATTTGCGGAGGTTAGTGTCGTGGTCCTGCTGATCGTGGCCGCAGATGGTGACATTATCGAGCTACGGGAAAGTTGCCCGTAAACCGTATCGGTCGACCATCCGGTCCATCTCTTGTTGGAAGACCGAGACCCCGTTTGTGACACCGAAGGGAACCCTTAAAAAATGGTAGAGACGCCCGTTCGCCTCGAACGCAGTGTACTTGTGATCGCTTGCGCGGATGGGGAGCTGGTGGTAGGCAGACTTCAGGTCTACCGTGGAGAAGACCTTGTACTGTGCGATCCTGTTGACCAGGTCGGATATACGGGGGAGAAAACCTGTTGATGGTCTGACTGTAGTCTATGACCATCCTATTCTTCTCCCCGATCTTTAACACCAGAACTTGTGCTCGCCAGGGGCTGTTACTAGCCTCGATGACCCCTTCCTTTAGAAGTCGCTGGACCTCAGACCTGATGAAGACCCGGTCCTGGGCACTGTATCGCCTGCTCCTGGTGGCGACAGGTTTGCAATCCGGGGTGAAGTTTGCAAACAGGGACTGGGGATCGACTTTGAGGGTCGCGAGGCTGCAGACAGTGAGGGGAGGTATAGGGCCGCCGAATTTAAATGTTAGAGTCTGGAGGTTACACTGGAAGTCTAACCCCAGGAGTGTGGCCGCGCAGAGGTGGGGGAGGACATAGAGCCTGTAATTTTTAAACTCCCTCCCTTGGACTGTGAGGTTCGCTATACAATACCCCTTGATCTCAACCGAATGGGAGCCAGAGGCCAGGGAGATTTTTTGATTGACGGGATGGACAGGAAGAGGACAGCATCTTACCGTGTCAGGGTGTATGAAACTCTCCGTGCTCCCGGAGTCCAGCAGGCAGGACATGTCGTGCCCATTGATCAGGACCTTCGTCGTCGCCGTAGAGAGGGTGCGGGGTCGAGACTGGTCCAAGGTGACTGATGCGAGTCGTGGCAGAAGATCGGAGTCATCATCGGGCGGTGCGTAGTCACCCGTGCCGGGGTCCTCGGAGCCAGTCCAAGATGCGGCGGCCACTGGTCGCACATGGCGGGGATGGACAAAATGGCGGCACCCATCCCCCGCACGTGGCGTCGGAAGCACAAGATGGTGGCGCCCGGAGGCCGCACGTGGCGTTGGGGGATGGGAACGGGGACGTTCGTGGGCCACACGGGGCCCTCGGAGAGAAACGGGGCGGCGTCCCGCAGTCGCTGCCCGGAACCGCAGCGACCTCCTTGGCTTGGCAGAGCGACAGAAAATGGCCCTTGTTACCGCAGCCCTTGCACGTTGCCGATCGGGCTGGGCAACGCTGTCGGGGGTGTTTTGCCTGACAACAAAAATAATAACGGGGCCCAACGGGGTTTCCAGGACGTCTTGCAGCGCAGGCCTGAGGTGATTCAGAGTCCGGAGGTGAAGATGAATTCCATGCTGCCCAGGGGGCCGCCGCGTGGTCCGGGGCGTATGAACGGGCGTTTCTGAACGCAACATCGGGAGAGTTCGCGAGGGCCCGTGCCTCCGTGAGGCTCAAAGTTTCCTTTTCTAACAGTCTCTGGCGGATTTGTGGGGACCACATACCCGCAACAAATGCGTCTCGGATTAACAAATTGGTGTGCTCATTAGCAGAAACTTGCGGGCAGCCGCAGTTCCTCCCCAGTACAAGGAGCGCACGGTAAAAATCGTCTAACGACTCACCTGGGGTCTGCTGCCTTGTAGCCAGCAAGTGCTGAGCGTAAACTTGATTCACCGGTCGGATGTGGTGTCTCTTTAGCAGTTCCATGGCGGAGCCATAGTCGGACGTGTCTTCGATGAGCGTGTAGATGGCGGGACCTACGCACGAGTGCAGGATGTGCAGCTTCTGCTCCCTCGTCGGTACGTTTTCTGCCATGCTGAGGTAGCTATTGAAACAAGCTAGCCAATGCTTGAATGTAGCTGCTGCGTTAGCTGCGTGGGGGCTGAGTCGTAAACACTCCGGCTTGATGCGGAGCTCCATCTTTTAGAATTGTGTTGATTAAATTGATGCGCGATCAATAACTACTGAAACGAGGATGCAGTCCGAATTGAAGGCTTTAATCAACAAGATGTTTCCCCAGCAGCTCGAGTACAGAAAGAGGCTGGCTGCTGGGAAACACGGGTCCTTATACCCCACCTCACTGGGCGGAGCTACCTTACATTCCGACCAATTAAATGCAAACACTTGGGCCAATAAGCAGCGAGCCTTCTCCACCAATGGTAGCTCACACTCGCAGGTAACATAGTACCTCTAGTCATACTACCACAGGCAGGAAACCAGAGCACCCGGATGAAACCCAGAGAAGGAGCCAAAATTCTCCCAACTAGCTTCATTGTCTCATCCAATGTAGAAACTGGATCTGTAATGTGAAGAAGCAGATCAGCTGCATACAAGGACACTCTATGCTCACTCCCTCCCTGACTTATCCTCTTCCACCTACCAGAAGTTCTTAATGCTATAGCCAGTGGTTCAATTGCTAAAGTAAATAGAAGCGGAGACAATGGACATCCTTGCCTCATAGCCCTCTTTAGCGGAGAATAACCTGAGCTTAAGGCATTGGGACGAACACCAGCAGTGGGGGCAATGTACAACAACCCAATCCAAAAAATGAACTTTTGCCCAAACCTAATCTTCCCAGGAATCTCAACGATTCCCACTCTATCAAACGCTTTTTCGGCACCCACAGAAATAATCACCTCCAATTCAGGCACAGGAGAGGACAATGTTTAACAGCTGACTTATACTGGCTGACAATTGCTGACCCTTAACGAAGCCTGTTTGGTCCTCCACAATCCCACAATCACTTCTGGGAGGCAGGACTCCAACCACTATGCCAACACCATTGATCAAGCAATTTGGCACCTGCATTGGTTCAAGAAGGCAACTCACCACCACTTTCTGAAGAGCATCTAGGGATGGATAATAAATGCTGGCCGAACCAGCGACGCCCACACCCCCTAAATTAATTTTTAAAAAGTACAGGCACCAGGTCCACGATGGCCACCAAACCCACCAACAAGACAAAACAAAGAGAAATTCGTGGTCGCCATCTGCGAACCAACCCAACCCTCCACCCAACATAGCCCACCATCTTCCCCTGACACTTGTCGGCAGTTAAGAAGGCAAATGCAATGTTAGCATTCATGTCGCGAGGGCTAGAATACAAGACCAGGGATTTACTTCCGAGGCTGTACAAGGCTCTGGTCAGACCTCATTTGGAGTATTGTCAGCAGTTTTGGTATCTAAGGAAGGATGTGCTGGCCTTGGAAAGGGTCCAGTGGAGGTTCACAAGAATAATCCCTGGAATGAAGAACATGTCGTATGAGGAACGGTAGAGGATTCTGGGTCTGTAATCGTTGGAGTTCAGATGGATGAGGGGGCCGGGGGGGGATCCTATCTTACAAGATACTGCGAGGCCTGGAAAGAGTGGAAGTGGAGAGGATGTTTCCACTTGTGATAAAAACTAAAACCAGAGGACACCATCTCAGACTAAAGGGACAATCCTTTCAAACAGAAATGAGGAGGAATTTCTTCAGCCAGAGGGTGGTGAATCTGTGGAACTCTTTGCCAGAGAAGGTTGTGGAGGCCAAATCACTGAGTGTCTTTAAGACAGAGATAGATAGGTTCTTGATCAGGAAGGGGATCAGGGGTTATGGGGAGAAGGCAGGAGGATGGAGATGAAAAAATATCAGCCATGATTGAACGGCGGAGCAGACTCGATGAGCCAGGTGGCCTTTCTGGTCCTATTATGCTCTTATGGTCTTCCCCGATCCCCATCAACACCACACCCAAAAGTACATACTCATGGCAATGAGGCAACCATAAACCCCTACATCTACATCCTACATCTACTAATCCCAACCACAGACTAAACAAAAACATTGTCCAAATTTAAACTAGATGACTTCTGGTGGCGGCCATGAGCTGAGCGGTCGCATGAAAGGTGGCTCTCCCATAGAAACAGTTCCCCAGCTTTTTTTTTTATTTACATAGAATTTACAGTGCAGAAGGAGGCCATTCGGCCCATCGAGTCTGCACCGTCTCCTGGAAAGAGCATCCTACCCAAGGTTAACACCTCCACCCTATCCCCATAACCCAGTAACCCCACCCAAAACTAAGGGCAATCTTGGACACTAAGAGCAATTTATCATGGCCAATCCACCTAACCTGCACATCTTTGGACTGTGGGAGGAAACCGGAGCACCCGGAGGAAACCCACGCACACACGGGGAGGATGTGCAGACTCCACACAGACAGTGACCCAAGCCGGAATCGAACCTGGGACCCTGGAGCTGTGAAGCGATTGTGCTATCCATAATGCTACCGTGCTGGTTAGCTTGACTCCCAACTGCTACTCAACCGACTAAGATGCTGATGAGCCAGCTACCAGGCCGCAAAAACAACAAAAGTAGAGATTGGAAAACCCCAACCCCAAAACTGTGAGTCCCGGGAGGAAGCCGAAGACCCAACGCTGACCCAGCCAACGATGGAGGAGCTGATCAAGTTCATCACAATGGTTGGGGAGGAGGGCTTCATCTAGCCCCCAGAGGTGGTTGGCCCACAGGTCGCACTGACAGAGACCCAAGTCGGGAGAACCACCATGGGCAATGATAGTAAGGTTCCATGGATTCCAAGACAAAGAGCAATCCTGAGGTGGGCGAAGAGCACGTGGTCCTGTAAGTGGGTTCTGAAAATGCCGCTCTCACAACAGGAGAGAGTAGAATGCTGGTTACATCAAGTCACACGTGGAGATGGCTGGAAAGAGGAAAATAATGGCTGACCCCACAGGAGTGTGGGGAGGGGGAGAAACAGAAACTCCTCATCAGAACAGTCACCTGGAAGGTAAGAACAAGAACAAGAACAAAGAAAATTACAGCACAGGAACAGACCCTTCGGCCCTCCCAGCCTGCGCCAATCCAGATCCTTTATCTAAACCTGTCTCCTATTTTCCAAGGTCTACTTCCCTCTGTTCCCGTCCATTCATATACCTGTCTAGATGCTTCTTAAATGATGCTATCGTGCCCGCCTCTACCACCTCCGCTGGTAAAGCGTTCCAGGCACCCACCACCCTCTGCGTAAAAAACTTTCCACGCACATCTCCTTTAAACTTTCCCCCTCTCACCTTGAAATCATGACCCCTTGTAACTGACACCCCCACTCTTGGGAAAAGCTTGTTGCTGTCCACCCTGTCCATACCTCTCATAATTTTGTAGACCTCAATCAGGTCCCCCCTCAACCTCCGTCTTTCCAACGAAAACAATCCTAATCTACTCAACCTTTCTTCATAGCTAGCACCCTCCGTACCAGGCAACATCCTGGTGAACCTCCTCTGCACCCTCTCCAAGGCATCCACATCCTTCTGGTAATGTGGTGACCAGAACTGCACGCAGTATTCCAAATGTGGCCGAACCAAAATCCTATACAACTGTAACATGACCTGCCAACTCTTGTACTCAATACCCCGTCCGATTAAGGCAAGCATGCTGTATGCCTTCTTGACCACTCTATCAACCTGCGTTGCCACCTTCAGGGTACAATGGACCTGAACTCCCAGATCTCTCTGTACATCAATTTTCCCCAAGACCCTTCCATTGACCATATAGTCCGCTCTTGAATTTGATCTTCCAAAATGCATTAAGGGGACTTAACGGACCAGTGAAATGTTCCAGAGTCTTCGCTCATCTGGACAGCCTAAGGGCCGACCTCGTCTTTTTACTGGAGACACATTTGAAAGAGAAGGACTGACTGAGGGAGGGTTAAGGAAAAGCTGGGTAGGACAGACCTCTCAGGTGTGATTTGGCGTGCAGCCAAAATGGGGAGGTGTTGCCCTCCATATTCAGGGAGGCACTGAAAGCAATGATAAGAGGGGAATCAATAGCATATAGGGTGCTTAGTGACTTTGGTGTCCGTGTTGAGGAGGGAAATGGGTCTCTATGATCTGCAGTATCATATCCTCTGGATTCCCCGATCCGCCGCGCCACTTTTCTGCCCCGACCCGCCGGCGGGATTCTCCATTACACCGGCCGGTCAATGGGGTTTCCCATTGTGGGGCAGCCCCACGCCGTTGGGAAACCCCCAGGCGCCAGCAAAACGGAGAATCCCGCCCCGGTCTTTGTCTTTTTTGGAGATCAGTGCAAGATGAGGTCTTGGAGATGAGGCCTGTGTAAGCTGGAGAGCTGATGGGCAGAAGTGATCGCGGAAGATCAGACCGGGTTTGTCAAGGGCTGACAGCTAACGGCGAAGATCACACATCTGCTGAACATGACTATGACCCCACTTGGGGAGGACACACCAAAAGTCTTCGATCGGATGAAATAGAGGTACCTCATGGAGATCCTTGAACAGTTTGGGCCAGTGTTCACCTCGTGCGTGAAACTACTGTACAGCGCTCCCATGGTGAGCGTGTGGACGAATACCACCAGCTCTGAATATTTCAGTCTGAACAGAGGCACGAGGCAGATTACCTAGTGCCCCGCTGCTGTTCGCATTGGCAATTGAGCCACTGTCCATCGCTCTCAGAGCAGCGAAGTGGTGGATAGGCATCCAGAGAGGAGTCAGGAGGCAGAGTTTCACTCTCTGTGGATGACTTGCTGCTCTGCGTTTCAGCCTCTAGCCAGCATGGGCAAGATAACGGCTTCCTGATGGAGTTCGGAGTGTTCACAGGATTCAAACTAAACATGAGCAAGAGTGAAATCTTCCCCGTGAGCCCCTGGGATGGAGGAGCAGTGTTGGAAAATGCTGCCATTCAAACTGGCTCAAATCAAGTTCAGGCATCTGGGCGCATAGAAAGCTCACAATTGGATGTAGCTCCAGAAGTGGAACGTGTCCAGCCTGGTGGAGGAGGTGGCGGGGAACCTACGGAGATGGGACTCGCTCCCTCTATCCCTGAAGGGAAGAGTGCGGACAATGAAATGAACATGCTGCCAAGGTTCCTCTTCCTATTCAGATCACTCCTGGTCTTCATCCCCAAATTCTTCTTCACCAAGGTGAATAAACTGACCATGACTTTTGCCTGGGCAGGAAAGAACCCTAGGATATGGAAAACCGTCATCTGGGCATCTGTCCCCTTAGGTGGGCATCTTACAAATTGAACAGGTGGGATTTTAAACAAAAGTACACTGAAAAACTGGACAAAAAGAGCTAAAATTGCAATACCCTGGTGGGAGCCACTCTGTGTGCATCTATCCTCTATATCCCATCACCGGAAGTCTGGGATAACTAACCAGCTTCAATTCCCAATTCACATGATCGAACATTTAAAATGCAAGACTGCCGAGTTGTGTTGTGAGACCTGCCGTTTACCTGGGTGTGCCGGAGGCATCACAGGAGAGGCCCAAATTGAGTTTCGCGCTAGGTACAAAACAGCACGCGAGTCACCCAATTGGTGGTGCCCGGCACAACCTGGATCACACCCGCCACTGGGTGTGAAAAGATAATCATATTTAAATGAGCCATCAGGTTAATTAGCCTAATGTATCATTTAAATATGCACCGCTTATTTGAGGTTGCATTCTCCCGGCGCCTGTGAGTAACCAGCCTCTGTCAATACCTCAAACGGTCACTGGTTAGAACTGGTTTTCACAAGTGGAGACCAGGCGTGAGATGGCCACTCCAAGGGTCTGGGAGTCTATTGGAGTCCCGCGGGTGGTTGGAGACAGTGTAGGGCAGTTGCCTGGCAATCCCCTGACATCCTGGCAGTGCCAACATACCAGGTACCCAGCTGGCACTGCCTGGGGATCAGGGGCACTGCCAGGGTGCCAGGGCCTGAAAGGTGCCATGGCCATGAAAGTGGGTATGAAGGGTGCAGGCTGGTGATGGAGGGGGTCGATGAAAGGGAGCAGAAAGGGGGGCCCCCTCATCGACCCCATAGTGGAGTGTTCTCACTTGGGGGGAACGTAGTGATGCCCATGTTTGCAGGAGCGGTGGCATTGCCTGGGATGGGGGATGGTGAAGAAAAAAATAATTTAAACCTGCCAACCTTTAGGTGTGGGAGCTTTATTATCTGAAATAAAGACTCCCACATTCACCTTGATATAATACCTGGAATGTCACCATGGGCTATTAATGAAATTCCACTTTTCACAACAGGTTAGTTAACTTAAGACAACCAACTCGGGGAGCAGATAGAGGACGGGACTTGGGCGGAGGCCTTGGAGAGAGTCAACTCTTCCTCCTCATGTGCGAGGCTTAGTCTCATCCAATTTAAGGTGCTGCACCGGGCCCACATGTCCGGGACTAGGATGAGTAGGTTCTTTGGGGGTGAGGACATGTGCACCAGATGTTCGGGGAGTCCAGCAAACCACGCCCATATGTTCTGGGCATGCCCAGCACTGGAGGAATTCTGGAAGGGGGTGGCGGGGACGGTGTCGAGGGTGGTCGGATCTAGGGTCAAACCAGGGTGGGGACTCGCGATTTTTGGAGTTGCGGTAGAGCCGGGAGTGCAGGAGGCGAAAGAGGCCGGTGTCCTGGCCTTTGCGTCCCTAGTAGCCCGTCGAAGGATTCTGTTACAATGGAAGGATGCAAGGCCCCCAAGCGTGGAGACCTGGATCAGTGACATGGCGGGATTTATAAAATTGGAAAAGGTCAAATTTGCCCTGAGAGGATCAATACAAGGGTTCTATAAACGATGGCAGCCTTTTCTGGACTTCCTGGCTCAGAGATAGGTAACTTGGTCAATAGCAGCAGCAACCCGGGGAGGGGGGGGGGGGGGGGGGGGGGGGGGTGCATTATTGTAGTGTTTATTCTGTAACTTTATAGTGTGTTAATTTGCGTTGTTGTTAAAATGCTGGGTTGTCCATGGGGATGGGGCGAATGTATATGATTGTTAATATTATTGTTATTTTCGGTATTTTACTAAGGTGCGTCAATGATGTATAAAATCAAAATTTTTCAATAAAAATTATTTTAAAAAAAAACTTAAGACAACCAATTTAGTTCAAATCAACACTTTTGACTAAATAGCATATATTCGAAGAAAAAATTAATTAGTCATTTGGTTCAGAACTTAAGTATTGCTGAAAAAAATATATTTTTTCCGGAGCTTTTTAATCTCATTAGGTGTTACTGCTGGTGTAATTCATTGGTATGAATCAGCAAACTTCCCCACTTTAGATCAGCTGAGTACAAGACAAAAAATTTGACAAATGCATATTTTTTAAGCAAAAGATAAATTACGTTATCCTCCTTTTTTCCTTTTCAATAGACAGAAAAACAAACTAAAAGAAAAGTTACTTCCATCGATAAAACCTTCAGACTAGTTCTTTTTTTAAAATCAAAAAAATATTTTGGAGAACCATAGAATTCCTACAGTGTAGAAGGAGGCCATTCGGCCCATCAGGTCTGCACCAGCCCTCTAAAAGAACATCCTACCCAGGCCAACTGTCCCACCCTATACCCGTAACCTCGTCTAACCTGTACATGTCAGGATACTAACGGAAAATTTATCATGCTAATCCACCTCATATCTTTGAACTGTGGGAGGAAATTGGGGCACTCAGGAAACCCACAGAGACACGGGGAAAAAGTGCAAACTCCACAAACCCAAGATCAGAATTGAACCCAAGCCCCCGATGCTGTGAGACAGCAGTGCTAACCACTGAGGGTTAAAATTGGATGTCTGGCAGGCATTTCAAGGCTTCAGAGATAAGCTTTATCTCTCAGCAACACATTGCAAAACCAACCCATGCAATTACTATCAGTCTACTGAGGGAAAGTGCCAGCAAGCAGCATTTGTTTCACAATAACCTACTCACTGATGCTTAGTTTGGGTTCTACCAGGGTCACTCAGCTCCTGACAACATTACAACCTTGGTTCAAATAGGGACAAAAGAATGAACTCCAGAGCAGGAGTGTGATAAAATTATCCCCTCTTGCTTGGACAAGTGCAGCTCCAACAACATTCAAGAAGTAGACGGCAGTGAGACAAAGCTGCCTGCTGGGTTGGCAGCCCGCCAACAATCATTTCCTCCCTCCACCACCGATGCACAGTCACAGCCTTGTGTACCATCTACAAGATGCACTGCAATAACCTACAAAGGTTACTTGGGCCGCACCTTTCAAACCCAACATCAGTATCATCTAGAACAGGGGTGGGCAAACTACGGCCCGCGGGCCGCATGCGGCCCGCCAAAGGTATTTCTGCGGCCCACCAAGTCATTTAAAAAAAAAAAAAAAAAAAAATTTTTTTTTAAATTTTTTTTTTTTTTTTTAAATTTTTTTTAAGGTTAATGGGGGGGGGGGGGGCTGTTGGGTTACTTACTGGTATAGGGTGGATACGTTGACTTGAGTAGGGTGATCATTGCTCGGCACAACGTCGAGGGCTGAAGGGCCTGTTCTGTGCTGTACTGTTCTATATGAGGCGCCCAGAATCATAACCGGGTGAAGTAATTATTTTACTTAATATACTATGCGGCCCTTTGTGAATTGTGAATTTCTGAATGTGGCCCTTGCACGGAAAAGTTTGCCCACCCCTGATCTAGAAGAACAGGAGCAGCGGACACATGGAAGCACCACCACTTGATATTCCCCTCTGTCTGTATTCAGTATTTTTAAGCCTTTCTCCACAAGCAATCTTGCAGCTGAACATTTAATGATGTCATCAGCCGCTTGTACAGGCAAATGGCAGTGTAACATTGTAGCCTTTAATATTAACATCTTTTAAATTAATCGCAACATTTTGGTTGAATCACAGAATCCCTACAGTGCAGAAAGAGGCTATTCGGCCCATGGAGTCTGCACCGACACTTCAAAAGACCACCTTCCTGAGGCCCAATCCCCTCGCCCTGTAAATCCACCCCAAGGTGAAATTTAGCATGGCCAATCCACCTAACCTGCACATCTTTGGAGTGTGGGAGGAAACCGGAGCACCCGGGGGAAACCCACGCAGACACGGGGAGAAAGTGCAAACTCACACAAACAGTGACCTGAGGCCGGAATTGAACCCGGTTCCCTGGCGCAGTGAGGCAGCAGTGCTAACAACAATTTCTTGAATCACCACACTAAAACTGGCGATGAGGTAGGCGAACAGCATTTGTAGACATCCAAAAAAATAATAAATGATTGAAATCGTGGCCAGATGAGAGCTGGCGACCGAGGAGCCACAGGAACCAAAAATATCACCAAAGTATCTGACGGAAACACTCAGAGACTCTGCCCGAAATGAACTCAGTAGCCGTGAGTAGCAAGCACCCTGCACCAACAAATTTCGTGCTGGGGATGTTGCAAAACATAAAGGGAAACAGGCTGAGCTCAGTGTTATGGGCCAGGGTTTAGAGAACCCCAAAGAGTATCATGGAGTTCACTTGACCCACAACTTTTAATAGATTGTGGTATGGGGAGCACACGGCCCACTCTACAGGTGTGGTACAGCAGAAATGGAAAAGTAGTTTTTAAAGCAAAACAATGTTTATTCTATGAACTCAAGTTAACCTTTTTAAAACAAACAGTGAACATCTTAGCAACCCATCAATTCAAATGCAACCCCAAAGACTACAACACTAAGTAATCCTTTAAGCTTTCCATTTCACATCAATAAGACTTAAAACACCTTTTACCAGAAGCACATTAGGTTTACATTCATTACTGAGAACATTTATAATTCTGAATTCACCAAATGATCAAGGGATAGTCTTTTGATGGAAGATAGAACAGCAATACACCTGCTTTGTCTGGCTTCAGCTCCAACACTGAAAACAAAACTAAACACACACCCTGCAGCAAACAGCCTAAAACTAAAGTAAAAAGCTGACAGACAGCCCAGCTCCACCCACTCTCTGACATCACTGCAGTAGTAAACACCCATTTCTTAAAGGTACTCTCGCTACAGATATTTATATACACACACCCATTTATAAACACCCATTTCTCAAAGGTACTCTCACATGACATTAGGGTGTACCTTGTTTTGCGGACAAAAGAAGCAAAGTAGTGCTAAACATACTCGGGTCCTCCAATAGGGAGAAATGGCAGGAAACTGTGGACGTTAAGTTTCATAACGCTTCAGTTTCATAAGTGTAACCAAGAAGAGGGCATCGCTATTCATAAAGGAGAGGGACACGTTGATTGGTGGTGTCTCAGAGGGATGCGTACACACTATAGAACAGGTCATTATTACGAGGGAGAAGGTGTTTGGTGTGTTAAAAAGCATTAAGGTAGACAAGTCCCCAGCGCCAGATGGTATCCATCCCAGATTACTGAGGAAGCCAAGAGATGAAATCGCTGGGCCTCTGACAGAAATCTTTGTGTCCTCATTGGCCACAGGTGAGATCCCAGAAGATAGGAGGGTAGCCAATGCTGTACCATTATTTAACAAGGGTTGCAAGGATAATCCAGACAATTATAAGCCTGGAAAGATTCTCAGAAATGGGGGGCTGGAAACACAAGTCAGAGTAGGAGTCCTTGAACCCGTTAAGCTGAATGATACGCCATTTGTACCCGTAGAAAAGATGGATCTATATGCATTTGTGGCAATTTTAAAGTCATTGTGAATCCTGTACTGTGGGAAGAACAGTACCCTCTACCCCAGATTGACGACCTATTCACTGGAGGCCACCACATCAGTCAACCTCAGTCAAGCGTAACTTAAAATGAACATGGATCATGATTCACAACAGTCCTAAATGATTGTGACACACAAAAAGGGTTATTTTGATGCAAAAGATTGCCATTTGGAATCACTTCAGCGGTAGAATTGTTCCAACAAGCAAATCGTAAGCGTCCAGTGTTACCTGGATGACATCTTGGTGACTGGGAAGAACAAGGAAGAACATTACACAGAGAGTGGTGAGTGCGTGGAATGCATTGCCAGCAGGGGTGGTGGAGTCAGAGTCATTCGGGATATTTAAGCAACTCTTAGACAGGCACATGGACAGCAGTAAATTGAAGGAGTGTAGGCTAGTTTGATCTTAGATTAGGATAAATGGCCGGCAAAACATCGTGGGCTGAAGGGCCTGTACTGTTCTATGTTCTATCTCCACAATGTAGATACCACAATTCAGAGATTTGAAGAGATTAAGAGTCTGTTATAACCTGCCTACTTACCACTGGCTGGAGACTGACGTCAATCCCACAATCCTTAGGGAGCACGAGCCTCTCCAATGAGGGGGGCAGAGAAATCATTAGCAGAGTCCCTGCATAAATAGAGCTGGCCAGTTTGGAACCAGCCAAAGAGGAGTGAGGAGCAAGAGTACTGCTGCTGTATATGTAATTGTAAAAAAATGTTATTTCTTCCTATTCTACAAACTCGTGCTGGATTCTTTGTGGCCCTCACAAAAGAGTCCAAAAAAAACAAATGTGAATTTCTCCAATCTTCAGTTGAATATTTGGGTCCTGTCATTTGAGTTAAAGCAACTGCTCAAGTACCTTTACAGGCGCTGTTTCCAGGAGAGAGGAGGCGGGAATCTCTGGTTTAAATGGTGTTACATTAACCGTGTCTGTTAATGACATCTTAGGGACTGCCACACAAAGGGACTGCAACATAAACTGCTTATCGTCAAACTATTTCGACAGTCAAAAACATTAGAACATAGAACATAGAACAGTACAGCACAGAACAGGCCCTTCGGCCCTCAATGTTGTGCCGAGCCATGATCACCCTACTCAAACCCACGTATCCACCCTATACCCGTAACCCAACAACCCCCCCCCCCCCTTAACCTTACTTTTATTAGGACACTACGGGCAATTTAGCATGGCCAATCCGCCTAACCCGCACATCTTTGGACTGTGGGAGGAAACCGGAGCACCCGGAGGAAACCCACGCACACAGGGGGAGGACGTGCAGACTCCGCACAGACAGTGACCCAGCCGGGAATCGAGCCTGGGACCCTGGAGCTGTGAAGCATTTATGCTAACCACCATGCTACCCTGCTGCCCCTGAAGACACCTGAGACACCTGCACCTCAAAATGATGACCAACATCGATCTTTCTGTATCTTCCTGAATTACGACGGAAGTTATGTCCCTAATCTGGTGATTATTCTAGAACTCTCGTACGTCAAAATAAAAAGTGAAAATGGGGGAGGGGGGGGGGGGATCATTATGAGAGAGCATTTGTGAAAGCAAATGAGGTGCTACTCAAGTCAGGAGTCCTGACATTTTGATTCAAATTTACTCCTGCAACTGGCATGTCACGATTCACCTTATGGGCTGTGATGGTGGCTCCTACAGGTGAACAGAAACTGATAAACTTTGCATCAAGCACTTTGAATAAAACCAAAAGCATGTATGCATAGATAGAAAAAGAAGCCTTAGAAAACATTGTTTTGGAACAAAACGGTTCTACCAATTCCTGCATGGGAGGAAATTCATTTTATATACGGACCATTGTCCACTAACAATGATTCTTGGACTAAATCCCAGGATTCCATCACTGGCAGCGAGCAGAATGCAGAGGTGGGCATTGCTCTTGTCAGCATACATGTGCACGACCAAGTATCGTCAATCAAACCTTCATGAGAAAGCAGATGGATTCTCCAAACACCCTTACCAGATAGTTTGCCGATAAGCAGTTTGTGTGCAAACATTTTCTACTTCAAGCAAGTAAATAACGCTTCTGTACCACAGGACAGGTGGAGGAGTAAACCAGCAGTGATCCAGTACTGGCAGAGGTTATGGACATGGTGCTTCAAGGTAAGACTTCAGGAGCAAGCTCGGAGTTAAAGCTTCCACTCGAAGACTTGCATTATCCGTATGAGGCAAGATCAATTGTACAAAGACTAAGGTCGGACGGGTGGTCGCCGAGTTGATATAGGCCTCAAAGCAAGCTAGCGAGTGATTAAAGTCCTTTTTGGCGTCGCTTGATTACGGATCCAGCTGCAGGCGATTTGGTTTGATTCAGACGTCCATCTTTTAGAAAATCTTACTGCAATAAATTGATGCACGATCAATTGTACAAAGACTAAGGTTGGAAACAACTGTGGCTTTATTGCAGTAAGATGTGTGGCCTCCCACAGCAGCTAGCGAAATAACTGCTGAATAGAGGACATGCATTTATACTCCTCCTACTGGGCGGAGCCAGCTGGCAGGGGCTACCGGTGAACCTGTAGTACAGGTCCTACCTTACATCACCTAAAACAGGTGTAACAGTGGTTTACCACACCGTACAGGCAGGTTGCCTCCTGTGGAGAATGAGAGTCATCATTCCAGCATTGTTATGAAAATGTGTATTGAATCAGTTGCAGCAAGGCCACTGTGTATTGTAATGAGTTAAGAATGGCCAACAGTTATTTTTGGTGGCCGAGGCTGGATGCCGAAATCAAGGGGAAGGTGGGAATGTGTTTGTCTTGTGTAAAAGTGCGGAACCTGCCGTCATTAGCCCCGTTGCACCCTTGGGAATAGCCACAATAGACCTGGCAATGGATACATAGGCCGGACCGTTTGAAGGGCGAATATTTCTCACTCAAAACTGCTTGAAGTTGCCATCATGAAGTCAACGTGATTGGAGAAAACAATTCTGATATAACGTGAAATCTTCAGCAGATTCCATTATCCTGAACCACTGGAGAACAATAATGGACCACAGTTCATGTCTCAAGATAAACTACTTGAAGGAGGAGGAAATTCAACACATCTCGTCCGCTCCTCATCACCCTGACACAGATGGGCTGGCAGAATGCTGAAACATTTGTTAAAGGTAACCAGAGAACAATGTTCATTGTGTAAATGTTTGAGCCAATTCCTGCTCACATACAGGAACACTGCGCACTCAACAACCCAAGTTTCTCCCGCGTTGTTAATGGTTAAACTTCACCTCGGCACAGAATTCGATTTGCTAAAACCGATAAAAGAAATTGTTGAGAGAAAGCAGCAGGATCTGGTCAGACGGCGGGAGAATAAGACAAAACTTTGTGTTTTGGCAAGAAATTATACAACGAGTGAAAAATGGATTCCTGTCACCATCTTAGCACAGACAGGGCCCGTCTCCTACACTGTACAAACCCCAGAAGGAGAAGGCATGTGGATCCACTTTTGACGACAATAACCAATCACCAGAGGCAGAACCAACAGAGAGTCCAAATCCAAATCCAGGACCCTCCTGTTAACCGGATACCAACCAAACCAATTGAGGAAAACAGCACCTCAGTTGTGAATCAAACAGCGGGGAAATGCTGAAGAAATCAGACGCACAAAGGGACTTGTGAGTCCTTGTTTAAGATTCTCAATGTTAACGTGCATGTTCAGTTGGCAGTTAGGGAGGCAAATGCAATGTTAGCATTCATGTCGACAGGGCTAGAATACAGACCAGGGATGTACTGCTGAGGCTGTATAGGGCTCTGGTCAGACCCCATTTGGAGTCTTGTCAGCAGTATTGGGCCATGTATCTAAGGAAGGATGTACTGGCCTTGGAAAGGGTTCAGAGGAGGTTCACAAGAATTATCCCAGTAATGAAGAACTTGTCGTATGAGGAATGGTTGAGGACCCTGGGTCTGTACCCGTTGTAGTTTAGAAGGATGAGGGTGGATCTCATTGAAACTTACAGGATACTGCGAGGCCTGGATGGAATGGACGTGGAGGGGTTGTTTCCACTTGTAGGAAAAACTAGAAGCAGAGGACACAATCTCAGACTAAAGGGACAATATTTTAAAACAGAGATGAGGAGGAATTTCTTCAGCCAGACGTTGGTGAATCTATGGAACTCTTTGCCACAGAAGGCTGTGGAGGCCAACTTACTGAGTGTATTTAAGACTTAGATAGGTTCTTGATTCATAAGGGGATCAGGGGTTATGGGGAGAAGGCAGGAGAATGGGGATGAGAAAAATATCAGCCATGATTGAATGGCGGAGCATACCTTATGATGGGCTGAGTGGCCTAATTCTGCTCCCATGTCTTATGGTCTTATGGTCACTGGTTCAAAGGCCTAGATCTCCCTTCCTAACAGCACGGAAGGTGTACCTACACCACATGGATTGCAGGGGTTCAAGAAGGCAGCTCACCACCTTGTTAAGGGCGATTAGGGATGGGCATATGAATGTCCACATCCCTTCAATGAAATATTCGGCCTCATCTAGAGACCGCGTCCAGTTCTGGGCACCATACTTGAGGAAGGATGTGAAGACATTGACAAGAGTACAGAGGAGATTCACAAGAATGATTCCAAGGATAAAGAATGGTAGCTTGAGGATATATTGGTGAGGTTGAGAGAAAAGAAGGCTCAGCAGAAACCTGATAAAGGGATTCAAGGTCATGAGGGACATGGACAGGGTAACCTGTGTGAAACTGTTCCACTCAGGAGAAGATCAGTAACCAGAGGGCACAGGTTCAAAATAATTGACAAAAGGAATAAACGTTATATGAGGAAAAATGTTTTCACCCAGATGGTGGTTGGAGTTTTCAGGACCTTGGGGCAGTGGGGAGAGGAAGTTCCAGGAGGGGGCGCATGCGGTCAGGGTCGGGCCCTAGGACTCCGTTTTCCACAACATAGCCAAGGATGGCTAGGCGGGTTGTGCGGAAAACACATTTCTCCTTATTGTAGGTGAGGTTAAAGGAGTTTAGCGGTGTGGAGGAAATGCCGGAGGTTTTCACCATGGTCCTGCTGGTCATGGCCGCAGATGGTGACATTATCCAGATACGGGAACGTGGCCCGTCGCCGTACTGGTCAACCATTCGGTCCATTTCTCGCTGGAAGACCGAGACCCCATTAGTGATGCCGAAGGGGACCCTGAGGAAGTGGTAGAAGCGGCCATCTGCCTCAAAGGCAGTGCATTGGCGGTCCTCCCAGTGGATAGGGAGCTGGTGGTACGGGGACTTCAAGTCAACTGTGGAGAAGACTCGATACTGCGCAATCTGGTGGACCATGTCAGAAATGCGGTGGAGGGGGTACGCATTGAGTTGCGTTTACCGGTTGATGGTCTGACTGTCGTCGATGACCATCCGGTGCTTCTCCCAGCCTTGACGACCACCACTTGGGCTCTCTAGAGGCAGGTACTAGCCTCAATGATCCCCTCTCGTAGGAGTCGCTGGACCTCCGACCTGATAAAGGCCCTGTCCCGGGCACTGTGTCATCTGCTCCTAGTAGCGACCGGCTTACAGTCTGGGGTGAGGTTAGCGAAGAGCGAGGGTGGGGCATCCTTAAGGATCGTGAGGCTACAGGCGGGGAGGGGGGCAGGGGTCCACCGAACTTTAAGGTAAGTCTTTGGAGGTGGCACTGGAAGTCGAGCCCCAGTAATAGGGCAGCGCAGAGATGGGGAAGGACTTCGAGCTTAAAGTTAGTGTACTCTACACCTGATACAGGAAGGGTTGCGACACAGTACCCCCGGATTTCTACTGAATGTGATCCGGAAGCCAGGGAGATTTTCTGGGTCGCGGTTAAAATTGGGAGGGAACAGCGCCTTACCATAAAGCTGTCTGTACTCCCGGAGTCGAAGAGGCAGGCCGTTGATCCAGACGGTCATCGTGGATTTTGTGAGACGATTAGGTTGAGACTGGTTGAGTGTGATGGAGGCGAGCTTCGGAAGGTGATGGGTGTACCGGTCGGAGATAGCGGCGGGTTCCAGGGCTCCAGGGAGGCTGTGGAGTGGTCTCAACATGGCGGCCCCCATAGGTCACGCATGGTGGGTGGCATCGGAGATGGCGTCAAAGATGACGGCCCCCATGGGTCGCATTTGGCGGGCGAAATTGAAGATGGTGGTGAAGATGGCAGCGCCCACGGGTCGCACATGGCGGGTGGTGTGGCAGCTGGGGGGTGGCCCCGACAGGCAGCAGGCAGTGCTGCTGGGCCTAGGAGTTTTAGGGAGAGGTCAGGCCTGGCAGGCTTTCGCAAAGTGGCCCTTCCTCCCATACCCGTTGCAAGTCACATTCTGTGCAGGTTAGAGTTGTCTGGGATGCTTACCCTGGCTGCAAAAATAGCACTTCGGGCTTCCGGCATTGGTGGGCTGCTGCGCGGCAATGGCTTGCGCCGCACTCGAGTCGGATGATGGCGACGCCCACGAGGTCCACGAGGGTGCAGTTTGGTCGGAGGTGTAGGTCTCCATGTTCTCGAAAGCCACCTCCAGCGAGTTTGAGAGCTGCACTGTCTCTGGGAGGCCGAATCAAGCAATCGCTGGCGGATGTAATTCAATTTAATGCCTGCGACATAGGTGTCCCTGGTCAACAGCTCCGTGTGTTGGGTAGCCGATACCGCCTGCCAAGCACAGTTCCGGCCGAGTACCCGCAAGGCACGCAGGAATTCGGCTTGTGATTCTCCGGGGCGTTGACACCTTGTGGCAAGAAGGTGCCTAGCATACGCCTCATTTACAGACTTTACATATTGTCCCTTAGCAGCATTATCACCTCCGTGTACGAGGGGGCGTCTCTGATGAGAAGGAAAACTTGCGTTGAGTATTTGCTGCTTTTGGAGGTCGGTGACGTCTTCGGTGGAGGATCCGAGGTAAGCTTCGAAGCAGCTTAGCCAGTGCTCGAATGTTGCAGTGGGTCCGCTCCAGGCGATCAGGCTTGAGCGATGAATTCGTTTGAAAAGTTCAGCTTATTAAATTGATGTGCCATCAAGGAACACAAGATGAATAATGAACGTAACTGAGGATTTAATAAGATAAACAGGAAGCCTGCTGGCCTCTGATCCAAACTGGGGCAGTGTAGTCGAAACCACATTTAAAAATGAGAAGTTACCAAGCTCACCCTGTGAAAGGTTGCTGAAGTTTTTCACATCACTGCAGTTAGAGGGGCGGCACTACGGCTTCACAGCGCCAGGGTCCCTGGTTCAATTCCCAGCTTGGGTCACTGTCTGTGCAGAGTCTGCACGTTCTCCCTGTGTCTGCGTGGGTTTCCTCCCACAGTCCAAAGACGTGCAGGTTAGGTGGACTGGCCATGATAAATTGCCCTTAGTGACCAAAAAAGGGTAGGAGGGGTTACTGGGTAACGGGAATAGGGTGGAAGTGAGGGCTTAAGTGGGTCCCTGCAGACTCGATGGGCCGAATGGCCTCCTTCTGCACTGTCGCGGGTGGGTTAATGATGCGAGACAGAAAGCTGAACTGCAGAGACTAACTGGTGGAGAGAGGCTCATTGACACCGCCCAGTGAATGAGAAAGCTCTCACCACAAGCCGTCAGCACAACTCGACCCCAACACTGCTAACGGTGCAAGATCACAGCCTGTGTCCCAGAAACCGACAATGGGTTCGTCCGCTTACAAAGGTAAATGACTGATTTGACCCCAATCTTCCTCCCTATTTCTCTATAACCACACCTTCCCCCCCCCCCCCCCCCCCCCGCCGCCGTCTTTGTCTATTTCGAAGTTGCTGTTTGCGGAGTTTCGTGAAAACCCAAAATGCGCCCCCCACCCCCGTTGTTGTTGGAATTATTTCTCAACTTTACAGCAGGAATCCCCCCCGCCTGCAGAGTTCAGAAAGCTGGTGGGTTGAATTGTGAGCCAGAGGTTCCTCTCTCTCCCCCCCTCCCCTCGGACTGAGAATATTCGCCTTGAGCCGCTGACTCAGCCTGGAGCTAGGGCAAATGTCCCATTAAACCTCTCGCCGCTGAGGTTAGTGTCTGGCTATAGGCCGGAACTGATGATCCCCGGCCCCCTCCACAGACCCCCGGCCTCCTCCACAGACCCCCGGCCTTTACTGTAGAAAAAAAAACCACATTCTAAAGTGCTTTGAAAACGAGCTTTTTTCTATTTAAAAAAAATCCCCTTTTCTTGGCCTCCTCTATCATGAGAAAACCACAGCATTGCGAAGTTGATGAGCATATCGAAATACTGTAGTAGCAGAAGTAGGCCATTCGACCCCTCGCTCGAGCCTGTTCTGCCACTCAGTCAGATCATAGCCGAAGTGATCGTTGCCCCAGGTTCACTTTCCTGCCTATTCCCCAGGGAGAGAGTGAGGAGGAGAGAGTGGGGAGGGGAGAGAGTGGGGAGGGGAGGGGGCCAGAGCAATGTGAAACCTTCCTGTGATGGCTGGAGTATTTTCTGAACTCCATCAGCAGGTTGGTTCTGAAAGACTGAAAAGTTGTCATGACAATAATAACTTTGACTGCTGCGGACCCTGATCCTCCAGTGGGAAACTTATGGGGGGGGGGGGGGGGGGAATATTTTGGAGGGCTGATGAACGTTTGGCCCAGAATTTACCGGGATAAAGCCATGTTACACTGTGGTATTCGTGTATAGACTTCTGCAGAGGGAATGACTTCATTGAGAGTTGTGAATCGCTGCAGTATGCAAAATCTAGCCCCCCAAAAATTGCCCTGTGGGGCTCAAGAAACTGCTACGTTTCGTCTTAAAGTCACCACAAAGTTAGGGCTGGTACTTGATGAGGCAAGGACATTTTTAATTCTGTAATGTTCTACAACCTCTCCAGGCCCTGAAATCAAATTATTGAAACTGGTGTCTCATTCTTGCAGGTAAGTACATTGTTTCCAGAGGATTTTTACATTTAAATAATTTTACTTACTTTACTAATTTACCTAATTTCCTTCTCCATCATTCTTCCATTCCTTTCTTGATCCGCCAATATCATTTGTTAAGCAGATAGACTGTTGGTACATTGGCCACTTAAATCCTAAATGCCATTGATGTGCCCTCACCAACAATTGTCGCACAAAATAATCCTCATGCTTCAGCTCAAACACAATCTTACAGCTGGGATGCTCCACCAGGGGAAACTCTTGGCTAATTTATACCTTGGCAATTAGAGCAGTGAATCAGAAACTAGTTGGTGATGAAATGTCGATGGTGGGGGATTCATTGATGGTAAGACCATTGCATGCAAAAGAAAGATGGTTAGATTCTCTCTTGTGGTCACTGCTTGGCACTTGTGTGGCGCAAATGTTATTGGTCACTTATCAGCCCAAGATTGCACATTGCCCTTGCAGCATGCAAACACCGACTGCTTCAGTATCTGAGGAGCCGCAAATGGTACTGAATATTGGATTGGGTTGGATTGGATTTGTTTATTGTCACGTGTACCGAGGTACAGTGAAAAGTATTTTTCTGCGAGCAGCTCAACAGATCATTAAGTACATGGGAAGAAAAGGGGGAAAAAAAAGAAAATATATAATAGGGCAACACAAGATATACAATGTAACTACATAAGCAGTGGCATCGGATGAAGCATACAGGGTGTAGTGTTAATGAGGTCAGTCCATAAGAGGGTCATTTAGGAGTCTGGTGACAGTGGGGAAGAAGCTGTTTTTGAGTCTGTTCGTGCGTATTCTCAGACTTCTGTATCTCCTGCCCGATGGAAGAAGTTGGAAAAGTGAGTAAGCCGGGTGGGAGGGATCTTTGATTATGCTGCCCGCTTTCCCCAGGCAGTGGGAGGTGTAGATGGAGTCAATGGATGGGAGGCAGGTTCGTGTGATGGACTGGGCGGTATTCACGGCTCTCTGAAGTTTCTTGCGGTCCTGGGCCGAGCAGTTGCCATACCAGGCTGTGATGCAGCCTGATAGGATGCTATTGTGCAGTCATCAGTGAACATCCCTATAATTTCTGACCTTATGATAGAGGGAAGGTCATTGATGAAGCAGCTGAAGACGATTGAGCCCAGAATATTATCCCCAGGAACTCTTGCAGTGATGTCCTGCGGTTGTGTGGATTGACACAGCACCCATAACCATCTTCCTTTATGCGAGGTAAGACTCCAACCAGTGGAGAGTTTCCCCCTGATTCCCATTGACTTCAATGGGAATTGCCAGAGCTCATTGATACCACACTTGGCCAAATGCTGCCATGATATCAAGGGCAGCCACTCTGGACTGAATAGGTGGGAAACGATTTAGCCCCACCAGCCTATTGTACAATTCACCTTGGCCCCATATTCCTTAGTATCATTAGCTAACAACAATCCACCAAACCCAGATTAAAGTTAACAATTGATCTAGCATTAATTGCCATTTCATAAAATCATAGAATTTACAGTGCAGAAGGAGGCCATTTGGCCCATCAAATCTGCACTGGCTCTTGGAAAGAGCACCCCACTTAAGGCCATGCCTCCACCCTATCACCATAATCCAGTAACCCAACCTAACATTTTTTGGACACTGAGGGGCAAATTAGCATGACCAATCCACCTAACCTGCACATCTTTGGACTGTGGGAGGAAACCGGAGCACATGGAGGAAACCCACGCAGACACGTGGAGAAAGTGAAAACTTCAGACAGACAGTCACCCGAAGGAGAATTTCAAACTTCTATTCTATCACCCTTGCAGGTAGAAGTGTTTCCTTAATTCACTCCTGAAACTTTAGGCTATGTCCCTATGGGGGATACTAGGGAGGCTTCAAGTATAATAGAACAAGGGTTTATTGGTAACAAGTAAAGGTAAACTATACACAGGCACAGAGTCTCTGGCTTGCGGTACACTCTGCCCGGGACCCCACTTCCAGGGCCCTGTGCTTCTTCCCCATTTGTTGTGGTTCGGGTGCTCCCACATGATAGGCTCTGAGCCAGTCAGGTGGACCATGAGGGCTTGCCCTTTTTAAAGAGGCAATAACATATTTACAGAACAGATTACGCACAGTTGCTATCTACAGTAAAAAGATAGAGAAACACAAGTTTATCTCAATTGTGGGGTTCTTTGTGTTGCTAATTTTAGGATGGTTGGCATAGTGTTCACAAAGACCACAAATAGCTTTTAAATTGAACAAAGGTACAGATTAATTAACACTAATTTGATTCGACACTTACTCCTATTATTATGGACCAGGGTTTAGAGAACCCCAAAGTGTATCATGGAGTTCACCTGACCCACAACTTTTCATAGGTTGTGGTATGGGGAGCACACGGCCCACTCTACAGGTGTGGTACAGCAGAAATGGAAAAGTAAACAATGTTTATTCTATGAACTCAAGTTAACCTTTTTAAAACATACAGTGAACATCTTAGCAATCATTAATTCAAATACAACCCCCAAAGAATACAACACTAAGTAATTCTTTAAGCTTTCCTTTTAACATCCATAAGACTTAAAACACCTTTTACCAGAAGCACATCAAGTTAAAGTCACTCCTGTTATTAGATTTAAATCACCAGGATCGATTTACAGTCTTTAGGTTGCAGAGAGAGACTCTAATACACCTTCTGGCTGTGACTGCAGCTATCCAGCTCTGAAAATGAAAGTAAAACACACCCTGCAGCAAACAGCCTAAAATGAAAGTAAAAACTGACAGACAGCCCAGCTCCACCCACCCTCTGACATCACTGCAGTAATAAACACCCATTTCTTAAAGGTACTCTCACTACAGATTTTTATATACATACCTATTTATAAACACCCATTTCTTCAAGGTGCTCTCACATGACACCTCCCCCCAAGAAAAAAAAAGCCATCAACTTCAAGATGGTTTCATTTTTCACCTTTTCACTATCCTTTAAGAAATGCATACAGGAAATATACTTTTTTGTTTAAAAAAACCACACGCAATCATATATAATAATATAGTCCATTTTTTTTCTCTTCTTCCTCCAACTAAAATTGCTTCCGTTCATCACATTCGTGACAAAGCATCTGCTATCACGTTTTCTCGTCCTGCCACATGTACTATTTTTAAAATGAAATGGCTGTAACAATAAACTCCAGCGAAACAGCCTTGCATTGTTATTCCAGAATCCAAAAACGTTAACGGATTATGATCATATATATGATGGTATCAGACGGATAGCTGGTCACATAAATGTGAAAATGTTGCAAAGCTAGCACCAAACTCAATGTCTAGTTCTCAATCATTGAATACTTTTTCTGGTAAGAATTCAATTTCTTTGAAAAATAACCAAAAGGCCGCTCTAGCCATTCGTCGTCGTCTTGCAGAAGCACCGCACCTACACTCACATCACTTGCATCAACCGCCATTTGGAATGGTTTCCTGTAATTTGGGATGGCTAACACAGGAGCAGTGGTTAACACAGCGTTTAGGCTGTCAAATGCCTGTTGACACTCCGCTGTCCACTGGAATTTGTTTCGCTTCTTGAGCAAGTCTGTCAGTGCAGTGACCACACTGCTGAAATTCGGTACAAATTTCCGGCAGAATCCACACATATCAAGAAATTGCATTATTTCCCGTCGCGTAGAGGGGATTGGAAACTCCCCAATAACTTTTGTTTTTATATCCCATGGGACCATTCAACCCTGTCCAATTGTAGGGCCAAGGAAAGTGACTTGGGTTTTCCAAATTCACTTTTGGCTAGGTTTATCACCAAACACGCCTCCTGAAGTCAATCGAATAACTCCATCAGATGTTTTAAATGTTCTTTCCATGTCTAGCTGAAAATTACCAGACCGTCGATGTCTACCGCATAATTGGGTAATCCTGAAACAATTTCGTTAGTTAACCGTTGAAATGTGGCTGGGGCGTTTTTCATGCCAAATGGCATAACTTTGAATTGGTATATACCATCTGGAGTCACAAAAGTTGAAATCCCCTTCGCCCTTTCGGACAAAGGTACCTGTCAGTAACCTTTAAGTAAATCCAGTTTTGAAATAAAAGATGATTGTCCCACTTTCTCAATGCAATCCTCCAAACGTGGGATAGGATAAGAGTCAGTTCTTGCAACTGCATTAACCTTTCTATAGTCCTCACACAACCGTTGGTACCGTCTGGTTTAGGTACCATCACTATGGGTGAGCTCCACTGGCTGTAACCCACTTCAATTATGCCAATTTTAAGCATACTCTCAATCTCTTTGTCAACCTGTGCCAAATTTAAAGGGTTCAGTCTATATGGATGTTGTTTGATTGGAACAGCATTTCCCACATCTCCATCATGTATAGCCATTTTAGTACTTCCCAATTTATCTCCACAAATATGCCCATGTGATATCAATAACTCTTTCAGATCTGTTTGTTTTTCTTCTGGAAGGTAACTCAACAATTTATCCCAATTTTTAAGAACATCCTCGTTTTCCAATTTAATTTGAGGTATGTCAAATTCACAGTCACCTGGATTTGGTTCGTCACTTTGAGTTAGAATCATTAAACCTCCTTTTTCGCTCCTTCCCTTTCTAAGTACCTTTTAAGCATATTCATACTCGGTGAGTTTTCCTTCTATCCGGCGTTTTTACCACATAATTCACCTCACTTAATTTCCTTTCAATCTGATAAGGTCCACAAAACCTTGCTTTTAAAGGTCCACCTGCCACTGGGAACAACACTAAAACTTTATCTCCACTGGCAAAACAACGAACTTTGGATTTCGTGTCCGCTACCCGTTTCATCAGATTTTGTGTAACTTTAAAATGTTGTCTAGCCAATTCACCTGCTCTATTTAATCATTCCCTAAAATTTGACACGTAATCCAATAATGTAATTTCTGATTTCTCACTGACCAATTTTCCCTTAATCAACTTAAGTGGTCCTCTTACCTCATGACCAAAAATTAGTTCAAAAGGACTAAATTTGTTTGATTCATTAGGTGCATGCCTAATTGCACCCAGTACGAATGGAATTCCTTTATTCCAATCTTCTGGATAATCATGACAATAAGCCCTCAACATTATATTTAATATCTGATGCCACCTTTCTAACGCTCCCTGCGATTCTGGATGGTACACAGTTGATTTTAATTGTTTTATTCCTAAGCTATCCATAACTTATTTGAATAACCTTGAGGTAAAATTCCATCCTTGATCCAATTGTATTTCTGAGGGTAGTCCATATCTAGTAAAGAATTTAAGTATCTCCGCCACAATCTTTTTAGCTGTAATATTACGTACTGGAATGGCCTCTGGAAACCTAGTAGTCACATCCATTATTGTCAAAAGATATTGATTCCCACTTTTTGTTTCAGGAAGCGGTCCTATGCAATCAATTAGGACCCTTGTAAAAGGTTCCGAAAATGCTGGAATGGGTATTAAGGCTTTATCACTGCTTGAGGGTTCCCTATCACTTGACATGTGTGACATGATTGACAAAATTTAACTACATATTTATGTATTCCAGGCCAATGAAAATGTTTTTGGAATAGTAGTCAATTATGACTAGATAGTCATGACCTTTAAACTAGAATACATCCATACCAACTTTGATCCATGGATTCGTGATGAGTTCATTTTCTTCCAAACTCTCTTTGCATTGCACAGATTGATGCATCTGACAAATGCTGCATTCCTTGTCCACATCCTTGTTGATTCCAGGCCAGTACACAGATTGTCTAGCTCGTCTACAAAATTTTTCATTACCTTGGTAACCGTTGTGTTTCTGTTCCAAGATACCTTGTCGGAGGCACGAAGGAATAACTATTCTATCTCCTTTGAGTATGAATCCATTAATTACTTTGAGGTCATCTTTGATACTGTGAAAAGCGGTGCAATATCCAAATGGCCATCCTTTGAGGTATTTGATTACCCTTTTGAGTGTCAAGTCCTTTTCCGTTTATTCTCTTATGATTCGTAGTGTTTTGTCAGACACTGATAGCATCTCAGCAACTATTGAAGCTTGTGCTTCCACAATGTGCACTATATTTGACACCGTGGTATCAGTATCATTTGTAGCTCTGATAGGGCATCAGCAACAACTAAGTCTTTTCCTGGCTCTTGAGCTGGTCTTTCGAAGTCTTGGTTGTGTGTATCCTTTCAACTATGCTTAATTTATCGCAAGCATCCACCCCAAGTAGCGATGATTTATCATCTTCCACTATTTCAAAGTCGATTGACAATTTGATATCGCCATTCCAAACAATGCGACAGCAGGAATCTCTCATAGCTGTGGTATTTCCATTATAGTCGGTCAATCGACAGATTGATTTCTGTATTTGCGGTGTACTGTATGCTTACCTTAAATTATTTTCAGTTATTAAATTTGCGTGTGCTCCTGTATCTAAAATGGAATTTCTGAGCCATTTATATCAAGTAGTACAGCCCACTCTTTTAATAATCTTTGAGAGTTGTTAATCATAGAGAGTGTATTAATCATAGTAATTACATAAATCATGAAAGTATCCTTTAGTGTGTATAGAGAGAAATCATTATCATCAGTTGAGATATTTTGTCTTTTACTTCACTCTGGACACTTTGGATCTTTCTGTGGTCATGGTAGGATTTAAAAAATTTGTTTGCTGGACAAGCTGTTGAGAAACGACAATGTGCTGCAACGTGATTGTATTTGCAATAATTGGAACATTGTGTGCCTTTTGCTGAACATTTTTTTTTACTGTAGGCGTGGCCACTGCCCGTGAATGTCATCGCTTGTGATGTCACTCACAAAATGGCCTCCTGCAGTTTTCTTTGCTGCGACACAGCATTAATGGTATCAGCCACGTTTCCCGATTTTGTGCCTTTTTCATTTCACTTGAACTCCGCATTGTCAGAGGATGCTTGTTCATTGGCTTTGCACAGATTGATCGCTTCACCTAGTGGCAAAATTTGTGGTCTTAGCACTTCGTCTCGCAAACGTTTGTCATTAATCCCAAATACAACTTGATCGCGAAGCATTGAATCAGTAAAGGAGGAAAAGTTACACAACTGCGCTCTTAACTTTAAAGCTGCAATGAAAGAATCAATTCTCCTTTCAGCTGCAGCCTTTTTCTGAACTGACAGCGCTCATAGGTCTCATTCACTTGCTTTTTGCAGTGAGCATTGAATTTCTCCAGCACTATGTTATACTTTGTTTTATCCTCATCTTCAGCAAGTTCAAAGGAGTTATAAAGCTCTAATGCTTGAGTTCAAGCTAAATTAAGAAGTGCTATTTTTCTCTGGAAGCATTTTCTAGCGCGGAGGCAGATAGGAAAACTTGCCCAGTTTTGACATAGTTTACCATTTGTTCTGAAGTAGTCAGGTTTTTTTATACACTCCACCTTACAATTTTTCTGTGTAGATTTTCTGATCGTTGTAGTGACGTGATTGTTTTCTTCAATCTTCTTAAAGCTAACCTGTCTAATCTAATTGATTATTATTTGTAGAAATAACTCCTGGTACCATGTGGTGTTCTTTGTGTTGCTAATTTTAGGATGGTTGGCATAGTGTTCACAAAGACCACAAATAGCCTTTGCATTGAACAAAGCTACTGATTGATTAACACTACTTAATGGGATTCAACACTTACTCCTGTATAATACACAATTGCTAATAAACATATGATCTGCACTCATTTACTACTAGTCTCTACACTATTACATTAACTATGATCCGCTCTCACACACTATCTTTCCTTCAGTCTGTACACTAGTTTTCTCCTCAACCTCTCGCACACAAGGCTCAGCATCAATGCCTGATATAGTTATACATCTAGCTCTCTCTAGGGGTAGATTTAGACATTACATTAACCCTTACAATTCTTTACATTGTGTCACAACAATGTCAATCTGTCGGGGGAGTTTCTGGGTCTCGTAGACCACCTTAGACCCCAAACTGGTATTCCTCTGTTTATTTGGTTCTAAATATGGCGGTCAATATGGTCGCTTTCCTTAATCCTAATTACGTTTGCTTTAGAGTCGCCAGGTATCTTTCGATACTGCCACAAGGTTCAAACCCGAATACTGATCAAAGAGCCGATGCACCAGTTAGGTCAAAGTCAATGCTATTTATTTACACACACAGCAATATCTACTCATGCACGAAATACTACAGACTAAACTATCGCTAATGCCTATACTTAGCTTCGGGTGCCCACTCAGTGAGAGGAACAATGGCCGTTTTTCCGATCTGAGGCTGCTGGGGTCGAGGTGGTACAAGGGAACAGCTAAGGTCATCCGTCTGGTGGCGAACGTTGATCCTGGACTTACTTGTTTCTGGTGCAGCTGGTGGATGGGTCTGGGGCATTCCCTTTTCCAGCTCCCTCCTGGGTTGTCGTTCGGGCCTCCCGAGAACTTCTAGATTCTCTACGTTGTGGCTCCACCACAGGAATACGGGACCTGCCTGCCCGCTCCAACTGTTCCAAGATTGGGGTTGTGGTCCCCTGGCTTCTTACCTGGTCAATGTGTTTCTGCACTGTTCTACTGTTCAAATCCACCACCCATGAGACTTGGCTGATGTCCCTCGACAATGATCATCGGTAACTGGGTCTCCTGTTATTGTTACAACATTGGTATTGCACCGTCCCCAAATCGCCAACTTTACTGTTGTGCTACTTGGGTTCATAGAAGAAGTAATTCTCGAAGATATTTGAATGTTTATTCACCCAAAACCGTGGGCGACGCCATGGTGCCAGCCTCAAATTTTGGGGTCTTCCATTTAATGTAAGGACTATCTCAATTGGGGCTGTTTTGCTCATTTTCACCATGTTTAACCTGAATGTTTCAGTTTCCTCATGTGAATTCCTCTCCACTTTTGTTCACTGGAGCCATGACTTTTTATTTTGATGTGTTCTGCCTGATGCATACTGACAAATGGGTTTAAATTGATTATTTGTCATTGCTAGAACTAAAGTAGATCTACCTTGCACCCATCATATGAGATAGTGTCTCTGAGGGCAATGGGGCTGATGTGCAAGTGAATAGTGAATGTCTCAATGGCATTTGATGAAGTGTCACAGGTTAAACTTGTGGGTAAAAATGAAACTGCAGCTCATAGGATGTAAAACTGCCTGAGGTTAGGTCACATCCTGTGAAAGAATAAATAAGATGTAAATGACTTAGATTGTATAGGGTACAACGACAATATTTGTCGATGGCATGTAATTTGGAGGTCGAATCATAGAATTTACAATTCAGAAGGAGGCCATTTGACCCATCGGGTGTGCACTGGCCCTTGGAAAGAGCATCTCACTTAAGCCCACGCCTTCACCCTATCGCCATAACTCAGTAACCCCACCTAACCTTTTTTGGTCACGAAGGGCAATTTGGCATGGCCAATCCACCTCACCTGCACATATTTGGACTGTGGGAGGAAACCGGAGCACCCGGAGGAAACCCACGCACACACGGGGAGGACGTGCAGACTCCGCACAGACAGTGACCCAAGCCGGGAATCGAACCTGGGACCCTGGAGCTGTGAAGCATTTATGCTTACCAAGCGTGGTAAAGAGTGAGAAGGGCAGTATTTGACTTCAAAAGGACTTGGGCTGATGGAAAGGGTGTACACATGACCAATGAAATTTAGTGCAGAAAAATCTGATGTTATGCACTGCTGGTGTGAACAGTAATTAAACATAATAGATTCTCCATTCCCACGGGAGGCCACCCCCACCTGTGGGTTTCCTGGTGGCGTGGGGTGGCTTAAATGGGAAATCCCATTGACAGTGGCGGGAACAGAGAATCCCGAAGCCAGCAAACGGCACGCAGCTGAGGAACACGCGGCTGGAAGGCCGGTGAATCCCGTCCCATTCTAATGGGAGAAAGAATGAAGAGCGACAACTCGAGCTAAATCATATAATTTTAAAGGGGTACAAGAAGTGAAAGCCTTCTCGGTGTTTGTGCACAAATTATTGAAAGTGGCAGGAATGTGGTTAAATGTCTTCTGAAATGGCCAAGCAAGCCACTCCGTTGTATTCAACCTTGTAAGTATAGGCACACAGTACAAGGAGCTTATGTTAAACCTACATAAAAGACTAGTTCAGATATTGTGCCTGGAAGTGAGTCCCAGACACCCACCACCCTCTGGGTAAAAATATTTTTCCACATCTCCGCTCTGACCTTCCTGCCAATCGTTTTAAACCTATGCCCTTAGTCACTGAGTTCTCTGCTAAAGCATATAGGCCCTTCCCACCCACTCTATCCAGGCCCCTCACAATTAGTTGAATTCTATTTGTCACTTTTCTGCCCACCTGATCAGTCCATTGATACTTTCCTGCAGTCTACAGCAATCCTCCTCACTGTCAACCATGTGGTAAATGCTTATGTTGTTCCCCCTACATTTACGTCAAATCATTACATATAAAAGCAAAGAACATAGAACATGCAGTGCCGAAGGAGGCCATTCGGCCCATCGAGTGCACCGACCCACTATAGCCCTCACTTCCATCCTATCCCCGTAACCCAATAACCCCATCTAACCTTTTTGGACACTAAGGGCAATTTAGCATGGCCAATCTACCTAACTTGCACGTCTTTGGACTGTGGGAGGAAACCGGAGCACCCGGAGGAAACCTTCGCAGACACGGGGAGAACGTGCAGACTCCGCACAGACAGTGACCCAGCGGAGATTCGAACCTGGGACCCTGGCGCTGTGAAGCCACAGTGCTATTCACTTGTGCTGCCCTTAAACCAGAACCCCGGACATGGGGCGAACCAGGCTGTTCTGGGCAGGCCCTGCAGGATTGCTAACATCAAAGCCGATCCACTTGTCGATGCAGCAACTGATCACAGAATGATTGCCTCATAGAATCGACAGCACAGAAGGAAGCCATTCAGCCCATTGAGTCCGCACCAGCCCTCAGACACAGCACTGCACTCAAGCCCACGCCTCCACCCTATCCCGGCAACCTGCAAACCCATCTAACCTTTTTGGATACCAAGGGCAATTTAGCATGGCCAATCCACCTAACCTGCACATCTTTGGGCTGTGGGAGGAAACCGGAGCACCCGGAGGAAACCCACGCAGACACGGGGATAACGTGCAGACTCCGCACAGATAGTGACCCAAGCCGGGAATCGAACCTGGGACCCTGAAGCTGCAAAGCAACTGTGCTAACCACTGTGCTACCGCGGCGTCCCATAAAGGTGCTGGAATCTGAAAACAAAAGAGAAAATGCTGGACAATCTCAGCAGGTCTGGCAGCATCTGTAGGGAGAGAAAAGAGTGAACGTTTCAAGTCCAGATGCCCCTTTGTCATATCGGAAGGCTTGGAAAATGATGGTCAGCCTTTGTGAGGCTGGTAAGAGTAAAAGGAAGTGATGAACCTGGTGTTGAATCTTGGTCAGACCCCATTGGGAGTGTCGTGTTCTGTATTGGACAGCCAGCCTCTGGAAGGGATACATTGGTGATGAAAGGGATACAGCTCTGATTCACCAGAATGAAAGCAGAGGACAGGTTGCAATAAGAGGACAGATGTAGAATGCGGAATTTAGACGGTTGATCTTGTCGAGGTGTTTAAAATGGTAAAAGAGGCTTCACAGGGCAGACATTGAGACAGCATTTCATCTGATGAGTGCAAGGTAGATCTAGAATCTTAAAACTGAAGTTTGGTTATTTAGGAGGGAAATCAGGAAGCAGAAGGCACTAAAACTCTGGAATGTTCTTTTGCAAAAAAAACTATCGACCCCCTGGGGCGGAGAATTTATTTGTGAATAAGATGTGCACATGCTTACCTTCAGAATTATAACATTTTCCTCACAATTAGAGCTGGTTGGTTGCATCATTAAATGGATTTGTCAATCTCTCAGGATTTCTAATATGTTTCAGCTGACTTTCTCCTAATCTACTAAAATCACCTGACCATGGCTATGAGCATGTGAACAAGCAGCAGGAGGAGACCAATTCAGCCCCTCGAGCCTGCCCCGCCATTTAATAAGCTCACAGCTGATCTAATGGTAATCGCCGATGGAATAGAAGGGACAGTAGCAACTTGGATATAACATTGGCTGAATAATAGGAAGCAGAGAATAAGGATATTTTTTGGGCTGGAGGAAGTTTTATAGTGGTGTTCCCAGGGGTCGGTATTGGTACCCTTTCTTATCCTGATATATATTAATGATGTAGATCTTTGTGTGCAGGGGATAATTTCAAAGTTTGACCCAAAAGTTGGAAGTATTTTAAACTGTGAGGAGGACATGTAGAACTTCAAAAAGACACAGACAGGTTGGTGGAATGGACAGATAGGTGGCAGATAAAGGTTAATGGGGAGAAGCGTGAGGTGATGCATTTAGATAGGAAGAGCATGGAGAGACAATGTAAAATAAGGGGTCAAATTCCTAAAGGGGTGCAGCAGCAGAGGGATCTTGGCGTATATGTGCATAGATCATTGAAAGTGGCGGGACAGGTGGCGAGAACAGTTAATAAAGCATGTAGTATTTTGGGCTTTATTATAGAGGCTTAGTGTCTAAGAGAAAGGAACATTTGCTGGACATCAGAGAAAACACTACAGTTCCGGGTACCAAACTATAGGAAGGATGTGAATGCATTGGAGAGAGTGCAGAAGAGGTTTACAAGAATGGCTTCAGGGGTGAGAAACTTTTATGTGGATATATTGAAGAGGTTGTGACTGTTCTCCTTGGAGAAAACAAGGCTGAGACGATATTTAATAGAGGTGGTCAAAATCATGAAGGGACGGACTGACAGAGGCGATAGGGAGAATCTATTTCTGCTCCTAAAAGAATTTAGAATGAGAGGGCACAGAATTGAAGTGATTTACAAAAGAACCAAACGTGATGTGAGAAAAAACCTTTTCACACAGTGAGTGATTCAGGTCTGGAATGCACTGCCTGGAAATGTGGTGGGGGCAGTTTCAATTGAGGCATTCAAGAGGGCGTTAGATGATTATTTGTGCAGGGGTACAGGGAAAAGGCGGGGAATGGCACCAAGTCATGATGCTAGTTCGGAAAGCTGGTGCAGACACGATGGGCCAAATGGCCTCCTCTTGCGCCGTAACAATTCTGTGAAATCTGTGTCCCGCCTACCCTCGATAACCTAACACTCACCAAGAATTTATCCACCTCTGCCTTAATAGTATACGTAGGTGCTGCTTCCACAGCCTTTTCAGGAAGAGAGTTTATGTCCATTTTAAACTGGTGACTTTTATTTTTAAGCAGCAACCCATTAGGTATAGGCTAGTGTACCAAAGTTGTATGGTTTCATAACCTGTAGATCTAACGAGCATCTTTACTGGTAGAAACAGGTACTTGATTAGACTTTGCCAACAAATTGTGACAAAATTCTCTCACCAGTGAAATACTCCAGCAAACTGCTCGGGGTCTGCCACAAAGTGCCAGGTAATGACCATCTCCAATGAGAGTGAAACCATTTCTCTTGGCATTCAACAAAATTATGGGGCGGAATTCTCCGACCCCCCGCAGGGTCGGGGAATCGCCCGGGGCCGGCGTAAATCCCGCCCCTGCCGTGGCCGGAATTCTCCGCCACCGGGGAATTGGCGGGAGCGGGAAACGGGCCCCACCGATCAGCATGCCCCTCCCGCGGCGGTTCTCCGGCCCGCGATGGGCCGAAGTCCCGCCGCTGTCAGGCCTCTCCCGCCGACGTGGTTTAAACCACCTCTGTGCCGGCGGGATTGGCAGCGCAAACGGGCCCTGGGGTCCTGGGGGGGGCGTGGGGCGATCGGACCCCAGGGGGTGCCCCCACGGTGGCCTGGCCCGCGATCGGGGCCCACCGTGGGTGCACTCTCTTTCTTCCGCCGCCGCCAATGCCTCCACCATGGTGGAGGCGGAAGAGACCCCCTCCACCGCTCATGCGACGGTGGTGACATCAGCGGCCGCTGATGCTCGGGCGCATGGGCGAAGTCCTTTCGGCCAGCCCTGACACCCGGCGGTGTGGCGCCAAAGGCCGCTGGCGCCAGTTTTGCCGCCAGTCGGCGAAACGGGAGCCACTCCAGCGCGGGCCCAGCCCCTAAAGGTGCGGAGAATTCCGCACCTTTTGGGAGGCCCGACGCCGGAGTGGTTGGCACCACTCGGCTACGCCGGGACCCACGCCCCGCCGGGTAGGGGAGAATTTCGCCCATGGTTAGCAAAACCCATACCATCAAATCAGAACTTTAACCAGGAACATAGATGTACGCGGTCTGTAGCAAGTAGATCTTTTCTGCCCAACATTGAGGTACAATCCAGGAGTTTGATGGAATGCTCCCGACTTTGTAAAATCGCAGCATGGAAGGATCGTGTTCATGCTAGTTTGATCGATGGCCCATCGTGTTCATGTTAGTTCTGAAAGAAGAGCTCAGCTACGCCTGCTCCCCACCCTTTTTCCCCCATCCTGAGTTTTTTCTTCTATTCGTATAATTATTCAATTGCCTTTTGAGGACCATAATTGAATCTGCCTCCACTACATACTGAGGCAGTGCGCTCCAGATCCTAGTCGCTTGCTGAATAAGAACTTTTTGTTTTTTTTGTTTTTGCCATTCAGCTCATTACAAATTTGAGGTTATAAGATCATGAATTGGGACTTGTTATATTACTAAATATTACTCTTTTGTCTTGAATTCTGATGAGAAATAGTCAAAGTCTTCCAGATGATGACAGAATGTTTATTGAGTAATATATAATAAACTAGTGAGTTCTTTCACTTCAATACTAAACTAGTAGAAAAAATAAGTAAGTTTGTATTATAATTATAATACACTGTACTCTGAGCTAATCATGTCTTCGCTCTAGCTGCTCTCTCCCCACACTAACTCGCACACACTAAGAAAGAGTGGGAAAGTCCTTTTTATAGGTTCTGTTAGTGTTGCCATCTAGTGATCATTTGTCTGTACTTACTTTATATTAACTGAACATGTATTAACACATACTGAGGTCACTACAGGACTGACTTTGATTTAGGTTAAATGAAGGGGGGGTGGGGGGGTGGAGGGTCGGTCATTTGACCCGCTCTGTAGTCTGCCTGACAACAGACCTGAATGACCGGACTGTTAACTATTTAAGGGAGGCCCAAGTTCTTTAAAGGTGAAAGGTGTTTGCACTTGGAGACAATGGCAGCAGCATCTGTGCTCACAACAATTAGACTGGTGGTCTTCAAAGTCCCAGGAAGGTGTTGAGAATGTTGGGCTGTAAACGGTTACACTTTAAATTTTCTATTTACTTTCAATGTAGATAGAGTTGAACAGAATTGAAAGAATAGCTAACCAACACATCTCTACCTGCACACAAAGCCCATATGAGTAACGTTGCCATGGAGAAGGGCTTTCAGAGGGGAAAGAGTTTATAGGAAATTATTGAAGGATTAGGTTACAAGCTTTCCTCAAATCTTACTGAATCTCAGACAGGTTAGTCTGCCAGGATCTGGGGTAAGAGAGAGCAGCTAGATATGCAACATCTGTTTGGCTATCCTCATAGGTGTTTGGGTGGGAGCTCTTGCTCCGATTGAAAAGATGACATTTTTGAGGATTTTAAACAAGGTTGGAAGATTTGCCCAGCTTGCGTAAGAGGGAGAATTGCCAGGCGAAGTCTTCACCAGAAAAGACTGTTCTCGGGTTAAAAGTTATCAGGGTGACAAAGATGAATGGGAGTAAACACCTGGAAGCTAAGAATCACTTTGAACTTGGTCTATGAAAATTGAATAACAACTTAAGAGACTGCATAATATGTGTTTTACAGTTTTGTTAATTGTACAAAGGAAGAGTTCTGATCTACAAAGTGTAGGTTGTCTGCATTAGTAACATTTAGTCATGAGTAGTTTTAGTCTGTTATGGTAAATGTTGAAATCTTGTTGTGCCATCCATTCAGCTAGCAGCTGCATGTTAAAAAAAATTTCCCTTCAGTAGCTTTGAAAATCATAATAACCTTAAATCAATGTCCTTTAGTTTTCAACCCTTTGGCCAATGGAGCAGTCTCGCCATCTACTCTGTCTAGCACAATCATGACAAGGCCATTAGACATAGGAACAGAATTAGGCCACTCAGGCCATCGAGTCTGCTCCGCCATTCAATTATGGCTGGTAATTTTCTCATCACCATTTTCCTGCCTACTCCCCATAACCCCTGATCCCCTTATTAATCAAGAACCTGGGTGCGATTCTCCGAAATGGAGACAGACTGTTTGCGCCATCGTGAACGCCGTCGCTTTTCATGATGATGTGAAACAGGCGCGGGGACTACCGATTGTGGCCCCCACAGGGGGCCAGCACGGCACTGGAGCAGGTCACGCCGCTCCAGCCTCCCTTCGCGTCAAACCGCGCATGCGCAGTTGGGCCGCGCCAACCCGCGCATGCGCGGGGGACTTCTTCAGCGCGCCGGCCCTGACGTAACATGGTAGGGGGTTTATGGGCCAGCCGCGTAATAAAATAGGGCCGGGGCTGGAGAGGCCGGCCTGCCGATTGGTGGGCCTCGATCGCGGGTCAGACTCCATTGGAGGCCCCCCCCCCGGTGAAGGAGTGCTTTTCCCCGTCCCACAGGCCGCCCCCAACCCTTCGCGCAGCGACTAGCTGTGAACGGCGCCGTGCCAAACGCGCCGGCACAAATGGCGCTGATTCTCCGCTCCTTGGAGAATCGCCCGCCTGCTTCAGACCGGTGCAAACGGTGATTCTCCCATACTGCACGGCATGGGAGAATCGTGCCCACCATCTATCTCTGTCTTAAAGACACTCCGATTTGGCCTCCACAGCCTACTGCGGCAAGGGGTTCCACAGATTTACTACCCTCCTGCTGAAAAATTCTTCCTTGTCTCAGTTTTAAAGAATTGTCCCTTTAGCCTGAGGTTGTCCCCTCTGATTCTAGTTTTTCCTACAAGTGGAAACATCCTCTCCATGTCCACTCTCTCCAGGCCTCAAAGTATCCTGTAAAATTTTCCACACGTTTAAGTCTACAGGATTATAAGGGGCATTGATAGAGTGGATGGGTAGGCACTCTTTCCTAGGGTGGAGGGGCCAGTCACCAGGAGGCATAGGTTTAAGGTCTGTGGGGCAAAGTTTACAGGAGATGTGCGAGGCAGGTTTTTTGCATAGAGGGTGGTGAGTGCCTGGAACGCGTTACCAGGGGAGGTTGTGGAAGCAGATACATTAACGGCGTTCAAAAGGCATCTTGACAAATATATGGATAGGATGGGTAGAGCTGGATACAGCACAAGGAAGTGCTGAAGGTTTTGGCCAAGGTTTGCATCATGACCGGTGCAGACTTGGAGGGCCGAAGGGCCTGTTCCTGTGCTATATTGTTCTTTGTTCTAAGATCCCCCCGTCATCCTTCTAAACTCCGAGTACAGAACCGTTCCTAATACGACAAGCTCTTCATTCCATGAATCATTCTTGTGAACCTCTCTGGACACTTTCCAAGGCCGCACATCCTTCCTTAGATACGGGGCCCAAAACTGCTCACTGTACTCCAAATGGGGTCTGACCAGAGCCTTATACAGCCTCAGATGTACATCCCTGCTCTTGTTTTCTAGCCCTCTCGACATGAATAGCAACATTGAATTTGCTTTCCTAACTGCTGACTGAACCTAAACGTTAACCTTAAGAGAATCTTAAACAAGGACTCACAAGTCCCTTTGTGAGTCTGATTTCCTCAGCATTTCCCCTTTTTGAAAATAGTCTATGCCTCCATTCCTCCTTCCAAAGTGCATAACCTCACACTTTTCCACATTGTATTCCGTCTGCCACTTCTTTGCCCACTCCTAGTCTGTCCAAGTTCTTCTGCAGCCCCCCTGCTTCCTCAATACTACCTGTCCCTCTGCATAGCTTTGTATCATCTGCAAACTTAGCAACAGTGCCTTCAGTTCCTTGTTCCAGATCTTTATATTGTGAAAAGTTGTGGCCCCAGCAGATACCCCTGAAGCATACCACTCGTCACTGGCTGCCATCCTGAAAAAGACCCCTTTATCCCCACTCTTTGCCTTCTGACAGCCAGCCAATTCTCTATCCATGCCAGGATCTTACCCTTAATACCATGGGCTCTTAAGTTATTTAACAGTCTCCTATACGGCACCTTGTCAAAGGCTTTCTGGAAATCTAAATAAATCATGTCCACTGGTCCTCTTTTGTCTAATTTCCTTGTTACCTCCTCAAAGAACTCTAACAGATTTGTCAGACATGACCTCCCCTGATGAAGCCGTACTGACTCAGTCCTATTTTACCATACCAAATGCTTCGCAATCTCACCTATAATAATGGATTCTAAAATCTCATCAGTGACCAAAGTCAGGCTAACCGGCCTATAATTTCCCATCTTCTGCCTCCCTCCCTTCTTAAACAGGGATGCTACATTAGCCACTTTCCAGTCCTCTGGGACGCTCCCTGCCCCCAGTGATTCCTGAAAGATTATCATGAATGCCTCCACTATCTCCTCAGCTATCTCTTTTAGAACCCTGAGGTGTAGTCCATCCGGTCTAGGTGTTTCATCCACCTTCAGACCTTTCAGTTTCCCTAGAATCTTCTCCTTAGTGATGGCCACTACACTCACTTCAGCACCCTGATTGTCCTGGAGCTCTGGCATCCCATTGGTATCTTTCACCATGAAGACCTATGCAAAGTAATAATTCAGTTCATCTGCCATTTCTTTGTTTCCTATTACTACTACTCCAGCCTCATTTTCCAGTGGTCCAATGTCTATTTTTGCCTCTCTCCTACCTTTTATGTATTGAAAAAAACGCTTCCTATCTTCTTTTGTATTACTAGCTGGCTTGCACTCCTATTTCAAATACTCCCCCTTATTGCTTTATAGTTGTCCTCTGTTCGGTTTTAAAGGCTTCCCACTAATCCTTGCCACTTCGTATGCTTTTTCTTTTGCTTTTATGCTGTCCTTGACTTTCCTCATCAGCCATGGGTGTTTTGTCCTCCCTGAGCATGTTTTCTCCTCCTTGGGATGCATGTCTGTTGTGCCTCCCGTATAGCCCCCAAAAACCCCTGCCATAGCTGTTCCATTGTCTTCCCTGCTAGGCTCCTTTTCCAATCAACTCTGGCCAGTTCCTCCCTCATGTCTTGTAGTTACCTTTATTTAATTCTAATACTGTTACATCGGATTCAAGCTTCTTCCTCTCAAACTGCGTGGTAAATTCTGTCATATTGTGGTCACTGCTCCGTCAGGGTTCCTTCACCTTAAGTTCTCATTACACATCACCAAATCCAGAATTGCCTGTTCCCTAGTAGGTTCTGCCACAACCTATTCCAAAACAACATACCTTGGACATTCCACAAATTCCTTTTTTTTGGATCCACTTCCTATCTGATTTTCCAAGTCCACCTGCACATTGACGTCTCCCATGATTATTGTAATATTGCCTTTCTTATATGCCTTTTCTATCTCCTGATTTATTTTCTGCCCCACCTCCTGACTACTGCTATTAGGGTCATTTTACCTTTGTGATTCCTCAACTCTACCCGCACAGATTCTATGCCTTCTGATCCTATATCGCTTCTTTCTATCGATTTAACTTCATTCTTTATTAACATTGAATGATGTTAATGAATGATCTGTTGCGCTGCTTGCAGAAAAATACTTTTCACTGTACCTCGGTACACGTGACAATAAACAAATCCAATCCAATCAAATCCAATCCAACAATGCAAACCCGCCCCCTTTGCCCATTTGCCTATCCTTTCGATAGGACACATATCCTTGTACATTTAGATCCCAGCTCTGATCCCCTTGCAGCACGTCCCTGTGATATCCACAACATGGTACCAGCCAATTTCAATGTGTGCAAAAAGCTCATTTACCTTGTTCCGTATATTGCGAGCATTTATATACAACACCCTCAGTCCTACATTGACCACTTCCCTTCTCATACTTGTCACCTTTTTTGCTCTGCCTGAGATTAGATTCCTGCCACCCTCAATTTTCTCTGTTCTATTACTTGGTCTGGAAACTTACTAACCTCTCCTGAGCCCTCGACTCTTTTAACTAGTTTAAAGTATTTGTCATTAACCTGCACGTCTACCCTCTCCTTTAACTTTGATTTTCTAATTCTCCAACTCCCCCCCCCCCCCCCTCCAATATTTAAAGCCCTATGATAGTGAACAATTTGATCAAATGTCCACTGAATGCTCCCTTGGCTAAGGAGAACTGTAAATGTGATCATAATTGTAATTTTCCAGTCAAGGATATACAGGTATATGCATTGATTGCTTAAGTATCTGAGCACATATAAAGAGAGAAGTTACTCGTCTTATATAAGTCACTTAATTTCAGCTCTGGTCACAAGGGTCAGACTTGGAGAACATCAGTGGTAATCACACCCTGACAATTTATCCATCCTTTCAGCCATTCTTCACAAAAGTAACTTGGATTGCAATATTCTGTTTATAAAATAAAAAAAATATTTTCTGATCTTCACCTTTTGGCAACCGTTCACTGCCACCGTGTGAAACTTTTGATAAGCAGATGATGAAATAGGAACCCAGAGGGCAATCTTATACTTGCCAATGCCCTGCACACGAGTAATAGCTCTTTATACTAATTTGAGCAAACAAGTAAGCAAATGAGCAAATAATTAAATGACTAACTTTATATGTGCTTAAGATAGGTAAGCAATCAAATGATTAATGAGATGTTTACGAGACGTTGTCAGACTTTAACAGAATTCAAAAGGCAAATCATCATTCCAGCGAGGAATATATCATGGAGTTTAACAGACCGTATGAAACATTTCAGAAATTAAATGTCTTTATTCAGCGCACATATTTCAATTGCTGGATTGTGCTAAAGTGTCGCATATGAATATGCCCTCTGTCTTAAATAATGTGCCATTCTCCAAAAAAGACATCCTCTTGGATCGAATGTCTGCTGCTTTAAAAAGAAGTCCAAGGGAAGCAGCCATTTCCAGTCGACATAATAGCGCAAATGGGGCATTCCGTGATGTCATAACTCAGTATACCAAGGCAGAGTTACAGGCTGAAGAAATGAGGATAAAACAATTTTTATTAAATCCGAATACCACAGCAGATGACTGGATTGGAGAAGCAGTAATGGACGAATTAAGTTAGCAGGCGCTTCAGATGTGACTCAAAATGTCATTGTTATGAACTGTCCTAAGCAAGGTTTTTGAAGTGATGCATCACACAGAATTTGGAGGTTAAAGATGGTAAGGATCTGACTGACAGAACTGGGCATGTCACAAGAAGTTTTAGTCTGGTGATGAGTATATTAATCGTGGTATTAATCATGGATTCATTTAATAATGCCATGTTAGATAAAAGCAAATTACTGCGGATGCTGGAATCTGAAACCAGAAAGGAAATGCTGGAAAATCTCAGCAGGTCTGGCAGCATCTGTAGGGAGAGAAAAACGCTAACATTTCGAGTCCAGATGACCCTTTGTCAAAGTTGGCATGCCATGTCATGTTAGATAGTGGTTGCACCTCAACAGTGTGTGGAGCAGGTTGGTTAAAATGTTATTTAGATTCACTCAGCAGTAAGATTCACTCAGCAGTAAGAATCACTCAGCAGTAAGAATCACAGTAAGAGTTGGGGAGAATGAAAGCTCTGTTGTTTCAGGTTCAGAGATGACAACACATTATAGACATAGAATAGTACAGCACAGAACAGGCCCTTCGGCCCTCGATGTTGTGCCGAGCAATGATCACCCTACTCAAGCCAACGTATCCACCCTATACCAGTAACCCCCCCCATTAACCTTATTTTTTAGGACACTAAGGGCAATTTAGCATGGCCAATCCACCTAACCCGCACATCTTTGGACTGTGGGCGGAAACCGGAGCACCCGGAGGAAACCCACGCACACACGGGGAGGACGTGCAGACTCCGCACAGACAGTGACCCAGCCGGGAATCGAACCTGGGACCCTGGAGCTGTGAAACATTTATGCTAACCACCATGCTACCGTGCTGCCCTATTGCCAAAAGGTGACATTGAAGTCACCTTTTGGCGATTCCATGCAGAATAGATGGAATAGGCTTCTTTATTAATACAGATGTAGTATCTAGTGAGATACCCTTGATGCTGTGCAAGCCTTTCATGAAAAAAATGAAACTGGACATTGAACACCTCCCATAGTCCAAAGATGTACAGGTTAGGTAGATTGGCCATGCTAAATTTCCCCTTCGTGTCCAGGGATGTGCAGGTTAGGCTGCGGGGATTGGGTGGGGGAGTGGAACTGGGTAGAGTGCTCTTTCGCAGGGTTGGTGCAGACGTGATGAGCTAAATGACCTCCTTTTGCACTTTAGAGATTGTATGATAAAGCTGTTGTTTTTGGTAATGGGAGTGCTGTGCACCCAAATTGGGACACTGTTGCATTGTTTTAACAAAACCGGAGATTTCTAATCAGAATATAATATAATTTTGAATGACATCCAGTGAAAAGGATCTGAGAGGGAAAGAAAGCAGATTTTCTGAAAGTTACACCCTTCTTGACAATCCTACTTAAAGGATGCCAATTAATACACTAGATTCATCGAAAAGATTAATGCGGAATGTGACATGGGTACAAAGAGTCAAAGTGTGTTGCTGTGCCCATTGTAAGTCTTCCATGGCATTAAATTTAAGGAAGTATTCACCATGAATTTAAAGTTCTGGGACAAATCTACAAACATTTTCATTTTAGACTATATGGGTATGGTAGTTGGATTCAGTTTTCTACCATATTATATGGTGAAGATAAAGTGTGATTATAGGTAAAGTCAAGGAGAAACGGGTAGAGACATTTCTGACTGAACGGGGTAAGGGGAGTGGGGTGGAATCTTCCAGTGATGAGTTGAGATGTGGTTGTACTAGAAAGGGCGTAGAAGGATTCATCAGCGTGGTTGTATTAGAAAGGGTGCAGCGGTTTCACCAGGATGTCGCCTGGGCTCCAGTGTTTCAGCTACGAGTGAGGTTGGTTAGGCTGGGCTTCTTTTCCTTAGAGCAGTGAAGGCTGAAAGGGGGACGTGATTGAGGTGTACAAGATTAGGAGGATTTGAAGAAAAACCTTTTCACCCAGAAGATGGAGGGAATCTGGAACTCACTGCCTGAAAGACGGTGGTGGTACGGGGGGGTTGGGGGGGAGAACCCTCATAACATTTGAGAACCATTTAGATGAGAGCGCTTGAAAAGCCAAAGCATACAAGGATACGGACCAAGTGCTGGAAAATGGGGTTTGAATAGCCAGGTGCTTGATAGTCGACGCAGACACGATGGGCTCTTTCCGTGTTGTAAAACTCTATGACTCCATACATAGAACATAGAACATAGAACAATACAGCGCAGTACAGGCCCTTCGGCCCTTGATGTTGCACCGACATGGAAAAAAAACTAAAGGCCATCTAACCTACACTATGCCCTTATCATCCATATGCTTATCCAATAAACTTTTAAATGCCCTCAATGTTGGCGAGTTCACTACTGTTGCAGGTAGGGCATTCCACGGCCTCACCACTCTGCGTAAAAAACCCACCTCTGACCTCTGTCCTATATCTATTACCCCTCAATTTAAGGCTATGTCCCCTCGTGCTAGCCACCTCCATCCGCGGGAGAAGGCTCTCGCTGTCCACCCTATCTAACCCTCTGATCATTTTGTATGCCTCTATTAAGTCGCCTCTTAACCTTCTTCTCTCTAACGAAAACAACCTCAAGTCCATCAGCCTTTCCTCATAAGATTTTCCCTCCATACCAGGCAATATCCTGGTAAATCTCCTCTGCACCCGTTCCAAAGCTTCCACGTCCTTCCTATAATGAGGCGACCAGAACTGTACGCAATACTCCAAATGCGGCCGTACTAGAGTTTTGTACAACTGCAACATGACCTCATGGCTCCGGAACTCAATCCCTCTACCAATAAAAGCCAACACACCATAGGCCTTCTTCACAACCCTATCAACCTGGGTGGCAACTTTCAGGGATCTATGTACATGGACACCGAGATCCCTCTGCTCATCCACACTACCAAGAATTTTACCATTAGCCAAATATTCCGCATTCCTGTTATTCTTTCCAAGGTGAATCACCTCACACTTCTCCACATTAAACTCCATTTGCCACCTCTCAGCCCAGCTCTGCAGCTTATCTATGTCCCTCTGTAACCTGCAACATCCTTCCGCACTGTCTACAACTCCACCGACTTTAGTGTCGTCTGCAAATTTACTCACCCATCCTTCTGCGCCCTCCTCTAGGTCATTTATAAAAATGACAAACAGCAACGGCCCCAGAACAGATCCTTGTGGTACGCCACTCGTAACTGAACTCCATTCTGAACATTTCCCATCAACTACCACTCTCTGTCTTCTTTCAACTAGCCAATTTCTGATCCACATCTCTAAATCACCCTCAATCCCCAGCCTCCGTATTTTCTGCAATAGCTGACCGTGGGGAACCTTATCAAACGCTTTACTGTAATCCATATACACCACATCAACTGCTCTACCCTCGTCTACCTGTTCAGTCACCTTCTCAAAGAACTCGATAAGGTTTGTGAGGCATGACCTACCCTTCACAAAACCATGCTGACTATCCCTAATCATATTATTCCTATCTAGATGATTATAAATCGTATCTTTTATAATCCTCTCCAAGACTTTACCCACCACAGACGTTAGGCTCACCGGCCTATAGTTACCGGGGTTATCTCTACTCCCCTTCTTGAACAAAGGGACCACATTTGCTATCCTCCAGTCCTCTGGCACTATTCCTGTAGCCAATGATGACCTAAAAATCAAAGCCAAAGGCTTAGCAATCTCTTCCCTGGCTTCCCAGAGAATCCTAGGATAAATCCCATCAGGCCCCGGGGACTTATCTATTTTCACCTTGTCCAGAATTGCCAACACTTCTTCCCTACGCACCTCAATGCCATCTATTCTAATAGCCTGGGTCTCAGCATTCTCCTCCACAATATTATCTTTTTCTTGACACTAACCTGGTAACAGGAAGAGCCAATTAAGAAATTTGGAAAAAGCAAATTCTGAGATAGGATGATGGCCACTTGAGGGTTAAAAGCTGAGATGCCAAGGGCTTTGTTGCGAGGCGAGTACAAGAACTCCAGGAACAAGAAAGTGAGTAATTCCTTTCGTCACTAACTCAACTGAGCACCTGGAACAAAGAAGCAAACAAGTTGCTCAAAGAAAGGAAGAAATAGTTCCATGCACATAGTGGCTTCCAGGGCATCAGCCAGTGAAGCAAAGCACTGACAGCCAATGAAGTGCTTTTTAAGTGTAGAAATTGTAATGTAGTGGTTTCAGCAGCCAAATTAGCACACAGCATGCTTCCACAAAAGGAATTGTGATACTGGCCAGATACAGGGCAGCACGGTGGCGCAGTGGTTAGCACTGTGGCTTCACAATGCCAGGGTCCCAGGTTTGATTCCCGGCTGGGTCACTGTCTGCACGTTCTCCCCGTGTCTGCGTGGGTTTCCTCCCGGAATCTCCGGTTTCCTCCCACAAGCCCCGAAAGACGTGCTGTTAGGTAATTTGGGCATTCTAAATTCTCTTGCCGGAATGTGGCGACTAGGGGCTTTTCTCTAACTTCATTGCAATGTAAGCCTACTTGTGACAATAAAGATAGTTTAAAAAGAACCAATTCTGCTCACTGAACTCCCCAGTTCTTCTTTTGCAGTAGTGCTGTGGAATCCTTAGCATCCACCTGCGAGGTAAAACGGGGCCTCAATTAACCCCTCACCTGAAAGATTGTACCTCTGGCTTTGCAGCAGTTCCTGAAGGGCGTAGGAAATGGAGGGATATGACTTTGACATGGAAAATAGGAATGGAGTACACATGTATCTGATGGCTGACATGTGCATGATGGGCCTAAGGACCTCTTCTGTGACTGTTGTAGGGGGAGCAGAGACAGTTGCTGCAAATCCTAATATTGGCTGTATGTCTGAAATGATGGATAAGAAGTAAGATCTATTGACTGACGGCATAAGACGAGAGAATGAAAAGAGTTCTTGTAATGAATCTGGGAGGGATTCTTGTAGTAGAAAACAGTGATGTACCAGCGATAGAACCTCTGATCATGGGAGGGAGAGAGACTGCATTTGTCCAGGAAGGATGGCGTTGTTGAGGCCAAAGCTTGACTCAATTATGCAATAGAACAAGGACTGCAGAACAATCTAGAAACTCTACTAGAATTAGACGCTTTAACAACTGGAATGTTCTGGCGTCTGCTAACAAATTAGAAGATTAATTTATAAGAGGAGCAAAAGAAGAAGAAGAGTTTGAGAGAATGGAAAGAATTTAACGTCTACTCTGAATTTCCAGATAGGAAATAGGCAGCATCAATGTATAAATAAATGGACCTGACAGAAAATGTCCTCCCAGTTATGAATTGTAACCCAAGTGGCTTGGGGTTTCAAAGAGCAATTTGGAGATTATGATGTTTAGTGGACTCAGCAGATCCAGATCCAGAAATGTTCTATTGGTAATGCAAGGGGAAATTCTGGGGCGCCTTTATGATTTTTCTGTGGGAAGGTTCTGAGGAATTTGAGAAATTTGTTGTAAATAGGGTGAAAGGGGAATTTAAAATTAGAAGTTGGGCTTTGGGGAATTTTTAAACACATTGGGCGCGATTCTCCGCAAATGCGGCGAGTCGTAAAGGCTGCCGTGAAACTGGCCGTGTTTCACGGCAGCCTCCGTGCCCCCTCCCGGAACCCGATTCTCCCCCCCCCCGGGCGGGGCTAGCAGCGCGGCCCCGTGAAGCACGGCATCGCGGGTATCGGACCTGCTGCCCGCGATCGGTGCCCACCGATCGCAGGCCCATGCCACCCTTGGCGCGGTCGTGCCAATCGGTGCCATGGTTGTCCGGGACGGCACTTTGCGGCCGTTTTCACGAACGGTGAGAGCAGGTGTGTTAGCGTTCGTGAAAACGGCCGTAAAGGCCTGGGAACTCGGCCCATCGGCCTGGGGAGAATCGCTGCTCGCCGTAAAAAACGGCGAGCAGCGATTCGTGTCGTGGGGCGGCCGTGGGGGGGGGGGGGGGGGGGGGGCGGAGAATAGCGGGTGGGCGGGCGGGAAAAATGTCGGGAAGGCCCTCCCGCTATTCTCCGACCCGTCGTGGGCAGCGGAGAATCGCGCCCATTGATTTAGACATTAAGCAGAATAGGTCTGGAGTAACCTTGAATGAACAATTATATCTAGAAAACTAGGGCAGTACGGTAGCATAGTGGTTAGCACAAATGCTTCACAGCCCCAGGGTCCCAGGTTCGAATCTCGGTTTGGGTCACTGTCTGTGCGGAGTCTGCACGTCCTCCCCCTGTGTGCGTGGGTTTCCTCCGGGTGCTCCGGTTTCCTCCCACAGTCCAAAGATGTGCAGGTTAGGTGGATTGGCCATGCTAAATTGCCCTTAGGCCCTTAGAATTAGGTGGGGTTTCTGGGTTATGGGGATTGGGTATGGGCTTGGATAGGGTGCTCGTTCCAAGAGCCAGTGCAGACTTGATGGGCCGAATGGCCTCCTGCACTGTAAATTCTATGAAATGAAAAAACGTTATTCATACCCTGACAAATTGTGCTCGGTCATCACAGAAAGATGATGTTAGATCTAAAGAAGAAACAGATAAGTTGAGCAGCTTGATTGGAATCAGTTGAATTGGTTATGCACTCAGATGCGAGAATGCAAGTTTTGATATAATGGGTCATAGCACTGATGAAATAGGGCAAATAGAACATGAAAAAAAATTAAATGCAGAGAATTCTATCCTCAGATTTCCAGTTTTGGTGCTCTGAAGGACGTGAATGTTAGTGATGCTTCTCATACCAGTTCTCTAATGTTCCTGTTGGGTGAACATGGAAAATGCTCTTTGACCTGGGAAGCTAAGGAATGAAAATAGGTGGTTAAATTTTAAATAAAGGACAGGCAGATGGGCAAAGGGGTTGGGTTGAATTGTTGGTAAGGAATGAAGTTAAATCGACAGCAAGGAGCGATATAGGATCAGAAAGCGTAAAAAGACCCTAATGGGAGTTATGTACAGGCCCCACTGGCAATAGTCTTCCGTAAGGCCTTTGACAAGGTCCCTCATGGCAGACTGGTACAAAAGGTGAAGTCACACGGGATCAGAGGTGAGCTGGCAAGATGGATACAGAACTGGCTGGGTCATAGAAGGCAGAGAGTAGCAATGGAAGGTTGCTTTTCTGATTGGAGGGCTGTGACTCGTGGTGTTCCGCAGGGGTCAATGCTGGGACCTTTGCTGTTCGTAGTATATATAAATGATTTGGAGGAAAATGTAACTGGACTGATTAGTAAGTTTGTGGATGACACAAAATTTGCGGTGGAATTGCGGATAGCGATGAGGACTGCCAGAGGATACAGCAGGATTTAGATCATTTGGAGACTTGGGCGGCGAGATGGCAGATAGAGTTTAATCCAGACAAATGTGAGGTAATGCATTTTGGAAGGTCTAATACAGGTAGGGAATACACAGTAAATTGTAGAACCCTCAAGAATATAGACAGTCAGAGAGATCTTGGTGTACAGATCCACAGGTCACTGAAAGGGGCTACATAGGTGGAGAAGGTAGTCAAGAAGGCATGCGGTATGCTTGCCTTCATTGGCCGGGGCATTGAGCATAAGAATTGGCAAGTCATGTTGCAGCTGTATAGAACCTTAGTTAGGCCACACTTGGAGTATAGTGTTCAATTCTGGTCGCCACACTATCAGAAGGATGTGGAGGCTTTAGAGAAGGTGCAGAAGAGATTTACCAGGATGTTGCCCGGTATAGAGGGTATTAGCTATGAGGAGAGGTTGTGTTGAAGAAATTATAAGTCAGCACTTCGAGTTTTCGCCAAAGGTCCCTTATTTAACACAAAGTTCGTTGGGGCATTAGGGAGACCACAGTCATTCCAAATGTCCCCGCTTTACAAAGGTAAGGCAAGCAATTTATATGATACAGTAAGCAATATCTTGGACAAAAGACATTCTTTAGATTAGCAAAGAGACAGAAAAGCGAGCAGGCTGGAGTTAGAGAAAAATAACAATTGTCCGCTGTCAGCAAAACAATGTACGCTTGTTTACATTGTATGACCTTCTGACTGTTTCATACAGAACAACTTGACTAAAAATAAGGCTAAATATCCATCATGCTTTGCCAAGTGCCTATTTCCATGAAATATAGTCAAGCAGCTGGTTAAAATGAATACAGGGTATTAAGGCAACTAATCCTCCAATTAAAGTCCTTTCTACAATTTCCTCCTTGTTGATCGTATGATCGACACATTGTTAGTACATTACAGTGTCTTCAGCAGCAAAGGGTTGTAATGTAAGGGGAATGGATATTTGACAGGCACCTGATTGTTAAGTGGCTGGGACCACGGAGGCAATGCCGACATATTTGCTCCCATGCCCTGACAATATCCCGAGCAACATTTAAACAGTAACCATACGACAATCAGGATTACAACGATGATTATAATCCAAATCACAATCCTCTGTCCTAATATTCCCAACCACCCAAAGCCGAAGTCTTATCCCCCATCCACATGCAATCGTGCTACCTCTCTACGAATGTGATCCACCAGGTTATCACTTTTCCCTGAGTTATCAGGGATGTATGTGCAACAGTCACTGCCAATCAGGGCGCAAGTCCCTCCCTTTTCAGCTAACAAGAAATAAAGGGCCCTCCTATTCTGTAGGGCAACCGCTCTTATAGCAACCGTCTCAGTTTCTATCTGGTTAACAGCTGCTGCAGTGTCATTAGCTACCTGCTCAAGGATGTCTCGTAATTCGCGTAGGTCGTATGCATTAGTGGCTATTCCTAACGGTGGTATCACGATTCCCAGCATTTGTGCCCATGTCATAACACTTTGTGTCGTCCTGTGATGGGGATGCTCCTGCAGTTGCTGGACGTGATGTACATAAGGGACTACATATCCCAAATAGCAGGAGCCCTCCCAATTTTCTGGTAACCACGGGTACGCCTTACGTCCACAGATAAAATATGTGCCGTTATATGCGGTCAGGTTTCCTTTACTATCAGTCATCATTAGTCTAATTGATCCCCTTCCCAGGGGCTTCTTTGCCTCTACTAGTTTGATTTTCAACCGCTGACCAGTCAAAGATGAATAGTCCTTTAACTGTAAGGCGGAGCATAGGGGGTTGCCAATTCAAGGTCTGGTCGCACTGAATTGTACCTACTGGGTAGGTCCCATATGTTTTATGTTTCCTAAAGTATATACTACCCTTTGGGACTTTGGTATAATTGGGAAGGATCAAACAGGGCGGCTGGCGTGTCACATTAAATCTAGGCCACCTTTAAACCTATTCATATTGTATCCAGCTGATCTCCAACTAACATATCATGTGTATCTTCACCATACCCTGTATCATTCCGTCGCAGGGCCCACTCTGCTATCTTGTTACTGTGAATGAGATGGGTCGCACGGGGATGCCCTCCCCCGAGCATCTGGGAATTTGTGTACAAACCCAACAACTGGATTTATTTACACACTCTGCGTATGAGTTGGACATGTGTATCAAGGTGTTCGTGTTCAGTTTACCCTCTACATTGGATTAATATGATAATATAAAAACATCAATGCCATCATTCTCTTCAGGTCAGCGTCTCGCTAGTACTCTCAAAGTTCCGTATGATGTAGTTCACACCGAGTCGCGTGGATCCAATCTGGCTTTTCTTTTACTTTAATGGCTGTTCGGGTTGTTAGCAGCACTTGGTAGGGTCCATTTCACCTAGGAGAAAAATAATCTTTCTTTAGTGCTTTCACATATACTTTATCTCCAGGTTTAAAGGGTGTGTATTTCCCTCTTTTGGATGCACCTGAGCCTGTTGTACCTTTTCATGTGTTTTTTTTTCAGCGGTTTCATACATGGCCTGGGCATATTTTAGTGATGCCTCAGCTGCCCATATTAAGGCTACTGCCGCTGGAGTCATTGGGGGTTTTGTTCCAGTTGTCATGGGACGTCCCATTAATATCTCATACAGGGTTAAGCCTGTATTGCGATTTTTCTGATTTCTCATGGCATACATTACTATGGGTATGGCATCTGGCCATAGCAGCCCATTACGTTGACACGTTTTTGTAACTGCAGTTTTAATTATTCCATTAGCCCGTTCCACCATTCCTGAGGATTGCAGCTGATATGGGATATGCAATTTCCAATCAAATCCCATGGCTTCTGTGACGGCTTTGGTCAATTTGCTAGTGAAATGAGTTCCCCTGTCACTGTTAATACCCATTGGTATTCCAAACCGAGGTATTATTTCCTTCAACAGAATATTTACCACTGTTCTAGCATCATCTCTTTTGGTTGGACAAGCCTGCACCCACCGGGAAAACGTATCCACTATCACCAGCATATATTTGAATCCCTTAGCCATCGGCATATGTACAAAACATATCTGCAAATTTTCAGAAGGCATTTCAGGCTGTGAAAGATGATCAAAGGCAACGGGTGTTTTGCCCCGATTATTCCTCTGACAAATCATACATGGCATGTGTCATCCCTCCTTTGCCCTGCCCATGGGCAAGGCGACATAGTGGCAAAAACAGACTCCTTGGGCATACTGCGCAGGTATCGGGGTGGACCCAGATCTGATGGCTGTCTTGGTAGCAACCGACTTTTAGCCAAAAGCAATGCTCCTCTAGGGAGGCTTGCTCCTGTGCCTGCTTTAACTCTGTTTCTGTTATGGTGGACGGAATTTCGACTACAGCAGCTTGCAGTATCTTGCTGGGCAGCTGAACAGCATCTAGTAAATTTAAAACCAATTTAGCATGTTTAATAGGTTGGCCGGAGGAACTTGTGAGTCCCCTGTTTTTCCATAATTGGCCAAAATCATGTACTCCCCCAAAGCAGATCGGGAATCAGTATAAATATTGACTGTTTTATTTTTAGCTAGAATAGTTTGCCTCAGTAAGGACAAACTATTCGTTCGCTTGAGCAGATGTTTCCGAAGGCAGTGCAAAAGCTTCCACTACCTTGAATGGAGTTACTATTGCATAGCCGGCCAGGAGGGTCGTATCATTTGGTCGGTTTGCTGACCCATCGGTGAAAAAACTGATGTCTGGATTTTCTAGTGGGTGACTCAATAAATCAGGGCGAGGGGTTGTAGTGGCTTCAACCAATTATACACAGTCATGATTAAACAAATATTCTTCTTCCGAGGGCGCAGGTAAGAGTGTAGCAGGGTTGACAGCTGGCTCTCACTTGTAGGTAAAGTTGGTTTTAGAGAGGATTACTTTGTAAAGTGCGTCAAGCCGCAGTAAAATGCTGCGTTGTGAATGAATTAAGCAGCAGCAAAACAGTGAGGAACCAATACTGTACACGGGTGGTCGAGTACAAGGGGTACTGATTTTTCTACTATGGCCGCCGTGGCTGCTACTGCTCTTAAGCAACTTGGCATACCCTTTACCACTGCACATTGGGCCACCGAGTAATAGGCAAGGGGTCTTTACCCTCCTCAATGCTCTTGCACCAGGACCGCTTTTGCAAATCCCCCTGCTTCACATAAAGAGTAAAGGGCTTTGTGAAATTAGGAAGTCCCAAGGCAGGGTCGCTCATCATGGCTTGTTTCAAGTTCTGAAATGCTTGCTCCCTCTCAGGGGTCCAGGTAATAACTGAAGGCGTTCCTTACTTGAGAAAGGACGTACTGGCGCTGGAGGGTGTGCAGAGGAGATTCAGAGGTTAATCCCAGAGCTGAAGGGGTTGGATTATGAGGAGAGGTTGAGTAGACTGGGACTGTACTCGTTGGAATTTAGAAGGATGAGGGGGGATCTTATAGAAACATTTAAAATTATGAAGGGAATAGATAGGATAGATGCGGGCAGGTTGTTTCCACTGGCGGGTGACAGCAGAACTAGGGGGCATAGCCTCAAAATAAGGGGAAGTAGATTTAGAACTGAGTTTAGGAGGAACTTCTTCACCCAAAGGGTTGTGAATCTATGGAATTCCTTGCCCAGTGAAGCAGTTGAGACTCCTTCATTACATGTTTTTAAGGTAAAGATAGATAGTTTTTTGAAGAATAAAGGGATTAAGGGTTATGGTGTTCGGGCCGGAAAGTGGAGCTGAGTCCACAAAAGATCAGCCATGATCTCATTGAATGGCGGAGCAGGCTCGAGGGGCCAGATGGCCTACTCCTGCTCCTAGTTCTTATGTTCTTATGTTCTTGCGCAGTACTGCGTCCATCTCTCCATTGCCTGCAATAGCCCTCCATGCAGAAGAAGGTGAGGGTTTCCTTTTTCGTGCGTGGTGTTGGTACCCTTGCTAAAGCCTGTGTTCTTTCAGACCCAAGCCTCTGCTGTCCTTGCTGAAGCTGAAATCCCAAATACTGAATTGTCTCCTGACAGAATTGCATCTTGTCCATTGAGACCCTGTGCCCTCTTTCTGCCAGATGTGATAATAAGAAAAGGGTATTCTGTTGTCAAACTAGCCCTCCCTCTGAGGCTATCAAAAAGTCATCATCATATTGAGGGAATGTTGAGCCTGCAGACAACTGGCACTCGTCCAAGTCTTTTTTAATACTGTTGATCCCAATATGTAAAGGCAAATAGATATTGACTTTCCGGGTGCAATGGTATGGAGAAAAAGGCTGAGAAAGTATCCATTGTTGGTGGTATGGAAGACAAAATGACATTTGTGTCTGGCACCAATGGAGCAATAGTGATAACAATTTTATTGATAGCTCTGAGATCTTGCACAAACCACGTCACATTGGGTCTATAAAACCTTTGGAATGGGGAGTACAGGGGTGTTACAGGGGCTTTGCGCTCTCTTCAGCACCCCTTGCTGTAATAGTGCATTGATCACTCCCTCGATCCCTTTTTCTGCTTCCGGCGCCAACCTGTATAGTTTTAAGCAGGGCAGCGCGACATTCTTCTGTAACTGCACCCTATGCACTGGGGCAGAATGTACTTTTCCAACATGATTTTTATGTTAGGCCCATAGATGTGCAAGTACCTGGGCCAGGACTGAAGGGAGTAAATGATGGCTCTCTCGGGGCGGTTGTGGTCTTTCAAATGTAGCAGGCCATTCTTCCTCTTTCCAGGTCACTCTGCCCTCCTGTTTGCCATAAACCTCTACCAAGCAATTTTGTCCGTCTACTTCAACATCAATCTGATGTATCACTTTTTTTTCTGGCTTCTTTCATCAGTTCTCCAATTTGCTTTGCCTTTGCAGGATGTCTTACGGGCAATGTTAAATGGGGTTCTGAAGTTAAACCCGTCCGAACTAAGTCCTTCTGACTATCGGTCAACTGTACTAACATTCCTGATCCCACAACACTGAAAAATAAAATGGGGTGACATGCAATGTTGTCTGCTTTCCAAAAAAATCTTTGGATCCTCACTGTCTTCAGGTGATGTCCCTGAGGACTGGAGAATAGCCAATGTTGTTCCTTTGTTTAAGAACGGTAGCGAGGATAATCCAGGGAACTGCAGGCTGGTGAGCCTTACGTCAGTGGTAGGGAAATTACTGGAGAGAATTCTTCAAGACAGGATCTACTCCCATTTGGAAGCAAGGGGTTGTATTAGTGAGAGGCAGCACGGTTTTATGAAGGGGAGGTCATGTCTCACTAACTTGATAGAGTTTTTCGAGGAGGTCACAAAGATGATTGATGCAGGTAGGGCAGTGGATGTTGTCTATATGGGCTTCAGTAAGGCCTTTGACAAGGTCCCTCATGGCAGACTGGTACAAAAGGTGAAGTCACATGGGATCAGAGATGAGCTGGCAAGATGGATACAGAACTGGCTAGGTCATAGAAGGCAGAGAGTAGCAATGGAAGGGTGCTTTTCTGATTGGAGGGCTGTGACTAGTGGTGTTCCGTAGGGATCACTGCTGGGACCTTTGCTGTTCGTAGTATATATAAATGATTTGGAGGAAAATTTAACTGAACTGATTAGTAAGTTTGCAGATGACACCAAGGTTAGTGGAATTGTGGATAGCGATGAGGACTGTCAGAGGATACATCAGGATTTAGATTGTTTGGAGTCTTGGGCGGCGCGATGGCAGATGGAGTTTAATTCGGACAAATGTGAGGTAATGCATGAGGTAATGAGTACTGACAGTCCGAAGATCTTGGTGTACAGGTCCACAGGTCACTGAAAGGGGCAACACAGGTGGAGAAGGTAGTCAAGAAGGCATACAGCATGCTTGCCTTCATTGGCCGGGGCATTGAGTATAAAAATTGGTAAGTCTTGTTGCAGCTGATTAGAACCTTAGTTAGGCCACACTTGGAGTACAGTGTTCAATTCTGGTCACCGCACTACCAGAAGGATGTGGAGGCTTTAGAGAAGGTGCAAAAGTGATTTACCAGGATGTTGACTGGTATGGAGGGCATTAGCTATGAGGAGAGGTTGAATAAACTTGGTTTGTTCTCACTGGAACGAACAAGGTTGAGGGGCGACTTGATAGAGGTCTACAAAAGTATGATGGGCATAGACAGAGTGGATAGTCAGGGACTTTCTCAGGGTAGAGGGGTCAATTACTAGGGGGCACAGGTTTAAGGTGCGAGGGGCAAGGTTTAGAGGAGATGTACAAGGCAAGTCTTTTTACATAGAGGGTAGTGGGTGCCTGGAACTCACTGACAGAGGAGGTGGTGGAAGCAGGGACGATAGTGACGTTTAAGGGGCATCTTGACAAATACATGAATAGGATGGGAATAGAGGGATACAGACCCCAGAAGTGTAGAAGATTTTAGTTTCGACGGGCAGCTTGATTGGCACAGGCTTGAAGGGCCTGTTCCTGTGTTGTACTTTTCTTTGTTCTTTGTTGTAGGTGACTTTGCACTTGTAAATTGTCTGCGTGCTCAACCTCACGAGCATTCAAAGCCGTGCAGTGGGTCACGATATTCTCTCGTCTGGACTCTATCAGGTGTTTTAGTAGTTGTGCCCAAGAGTCATTAACCTTTTGTAAGACTTCCTGCAGTTTTATTATATATTTTTTTAACAATGGTACTGTCAGGGTTAACGTTCAGCTGCCAGCATACAACACAGACACGGAGTGATCTGGCTCTTGGTCAGAAGCTATTAAATTCAACAACTGATGAGCACGTATCTGAGGCAGTTCCATAAACATGCCATTGTTAGTGCAATATATTATTGCCCCCGATTTTCAGTGCGTCTGTCTGCCAAGCAGAGGGAGGGGCGTAGTTTTTGAAATAATCATAGTATCGACCCGGGGAATATCATCAATTTCCAGGTTAGTCGGGTGTGATATCGGCTCCGTCATGGGAATACCGGCTCCTCCCACCGTGACAATAGAGGACTCACTGGGGGGTTAGTTCCACAGAGGGGGCACAGACGACAAAGTAGTGCCGGCATCGACCAGAAGGTCTACATAATGATCTCCTATTTTAACCGTTGTCATAGGTTCGTCTCTTACTGAGTTGGACATTCTGATCATGGCCACCTGTACCACCTTTTCTCCATGGCGCCCCTATTGGTTTTGATTAGGGTTCGGGTCAGAGTACGTAAAGGGAGGTGGGGGAGGGGGCATGTCTCCAAGTGGGGCGCATCCTTCCTGAGGATTAACGTTACATTCACGAGCCCAATGTCCCATTGCTCCACATCTTCTACATTGATCCTGGGATCTATCCCTCCTTTGCCACTGTCCTCTGCCTCTACCCCTACCTCTCTACCCCCTGCTGACCTGCTGATATTGACCCTTCCCACTCTCCTTGGTAGAATTGCCCTGTGATTCTAGGCTATTGATCTTTGGGAGCTATGAACAGTCATTCTCGGTCCATGTTTACCAAGAAGGTAACCACTGCCGTCCATAGCTGTGTTTGCCAGGTGAGATTAATCAATTTGTAACTTTACGCCTGCTCTGGTAGCATGCAATTCAACAATGTCTGCACCGCTAAAGGTCCATTGTCTTCCAATGCAACACCGGCATGTTCCTTCCAACAATTCTTAAATCTGGCCACAAATTCGGGCAGCCTCTCACCCTTCTGCAGTCACTGTGTCACCTCGCCTATGTCACTACGCTTCTTGGCCCCTTGCATGATAGCCTCTTTCCCCCTATTTGCTAACCAGTGTTCAAGGGACTCATTTCATTCATTCAAATGATCATCATTGTGAGCCCAGTCCTCGTTTATGCCGGATGGTACTGCAATCCCATCCTTCAAAGCTGGCCAAGGTGCACCATAAGAGTATTTTAGAAGCAGTAAAACATCCCCTGGGAGGGGCTATAAATACCACACATTTCAGTCAATTTCCAATGATTGATTTTATAGGCATTAGCTATTCTTGGAGACGTATGCTTTACTTTGTCAATTCAGAAAAGGTCAACTGTCTGCTGAAATGATTAATGTTTCCTGCAGAACCTAAGGGTGCGGATAACTTGGAATGATGCAATTTACATCTTTTCACATAATCTAAAAACGTATTCATATTCAATTACTTTTATTTGTATTTTCTTTCAATTTCCAATGTTTCCGTGCATTAGAGAAACCTCAATACAAATCACTTAAGTTGTATATTCACAATGACAGACGATTAAAAAATACAACCCACTTAGCACTTCATGCTTTGACCAACATTAATTGGTTAAACAAAACACAGATTCTTACAGCTCACAAATATCACAGTTAACCGTTAGCCTTATCTCACGGCTACAGAAAATCTGAATTCCCTTTTTGACAGGAACCCATCTGTTACGCGTTTACCTTAATCTATTTATATTTACTCCCCTGTTTTTTTTTCCGAGAGGGGATCAACTTCATTAGATTCCTATGGGGAACATACAGGTTTTCCTACCTCATTCCGTTGCTTTACGATTGTTTCTTTTCATTTTCTTACTAATTTTGACTCCCCTATCTGTCCTCTTTAAGGAGTTCACCTTCTTTCTCGCTCTGGATGCCTTTACTGAGGTTTCGGGACGACCTGTGAGAGGGCGTAGAATTTATTTTGAACAATACTTCAGAGCATATACATATAACAAGTACCGTGGGAAATTATTAACAAATACTACAAGGAGTGCACACCAGTGTTCGTCCTTTTGCGAATCACAAAGCTTGCTGATTGTTCAGTTTCCCCCCCCCCCAGTCTCTAAGGCACCTTTGTTCTTCTCATGCAGCTATCTGTACTTTATTAATTAAGATAACTCTCCTAGCATGAGCTGCAGACCCTCCTTTCAGCTGAGAGTCCTATTTAGAGATTCGTTTTGGGATTCACTTCTGTTAAATTAGGGAAACTAACTAAAATATGAGGAACAGGTGAACACTCGGGGTCTATACTTGGTGGAGTTTAGATGAGGGGGATCTTGTTGAAACTTACAGGATACTGCGAAACCTGGATAGAGTGGACATGGAGAGGATGTTTCCACTTGCAGGAAAATCTAGAAGGAGAGGACACAATCTCAGACTAAAGGGACGATCCTTTAAAACAGAGATGAGGAATTTCTTCAGCCAGAGGGTGGTGAAGCTGTGGAACTCTTTGCCGTAGAAGGCTGTGGAGGCCAACTCACTGTGTCTTTAAGACAGAGATAGATAGGCTCTTGATTGAGAAGGGGATCTGGGTTTAAGGGGAGAAGGCAGGAGAATGGGGATAAGAAAAATATCAGCCATGATTGAATGGCGGAGCAGACTCGATGGGCCGTGATCTAATTCTGCTCCTCTATTTATGATCTCATGGAGATTTGCCGACTACAGAAAATTGAGCTGAATTGCAATCCAGGAAACTCTCGCATTAAAAGTAAATCTAATTCATTCGGACACCATCATGCAACAAATTTGGTCTTGCTGAGGAATTGAACAAATGAATGTGATAAAAAAATTAGTTAAAATAGTGTAGATAATAGGGCCGGTCCGATGGTAGTGAGCTCACAGACAAAGAACAAAGGAATTTAGCAAAGCCTGGCTAGATAAGGGGGAGGGTAGCCTCATGGAGAGAATGGTGAAAAGGATGCTGGGTAACAAGGGGCCCAGGATTGAGAAATGCAAAGTGACCCAATCAGGATATATGGCCAGGTCACGAGGTATATAGAATGACCAATGGGAAGCTTATATGTGAATCTTACTGTGACTTTGAATATATCTGTAGATGTTGTATTTTATATTTTCCCCGCGTCTTGACTGTGATAGAGAAATTCAAACAGCATTCATTAGGTAAGCAAAACTGAACTTTATTCACTAATTAGAACTGCTAGCAGAAAATGGCTGATACTTGGAGTCGGAAGGCAGTCAATTACAAACTGCGGAGTCCGTCCCAAGTCTGCGATAGTACAGAAAAGAAGGCGATTCTTATACATTATAGGATCAAGATAACATGAATACAGCTTGGTCAGGAATTTGATTGAAAGTAAAACATAAGTAATAATCGTTACAATGGCGTCACCTTCTGACCTTTAGGGGACTTGAGTTTCATATCATTATCTTGTCTTTGTTTTAAGAAAGGGAAGAAGTTGTTTACATACAGAAAGAGACAGTTGTTCAGCTTGTTATGTATTGAGACTACTTCTAGTTCCAAGCCTTATCTAGACTCTCAGGACATGCTGTCTATGTGTATTATGAATCTGTGTCTTAGGTTAAATTCAATTGTACCAAGAAGACTTGACTAGTTTTCCCATCATGCCATTATTTGCTTCACACAATACCACACTCCCCCCTTTTGTCATATCATGACAACTAGCTAAATAGGTATATCCATGATTTGTTTGAAAATGCATTTACACAAGCAGGAAAGCAATCCTATCCCTAGTAGTATTAGTAGCAGTAGAAGAAAGGCCTTAAAGATCCAGTCAAATAATCCATGACCCAACCATCCTAGCCAACCCGGCGGGTTATAGTCGTGAAATTCACTGCCAATTTCTTGAATTTGAGCAGCCTGTTTCTTAATATGGTCGGCCAGGTTAGTGATATTTTCAGAGCCATCTGGAATGTAAGTACAGCACTCTTGGCCTATGATAGCGCACGTTCCTCCCTGCGAGGCTAACAGATAATCCAAAGCCAGTCGATTTTGTAATGCCACGGTCCGGACAGCCACTAGCTCAGCTGAGACCTCGGCCATTGCCTGTCCAGTGTCCCTGGCTTCTGTTGCAGTTACGTTTGCCAGATGTTCCAATGCTGAGGCCATGTAGATCAGTTCGTTCATGCCTTGCCCGTTCCATTTTAGAAATTGTTCTTTTTACTCGCAAGGGGGAGTGCTTAAGGGTGGGTAGATGATGCATTTGGGGTATGACATATCCCAAAAAGCAGGATCCTGTCCAATCAATGGGGAGCCACGGATATGCTTTAGTGCCGCATATGAAATAGATTCCATTGTAGGCTGTAAAATCATCAGCTGATGTCATCCAGGGGATTATATTGGTAGGTTGCACCTACTTTGCCCCATTAACTTTCCTTTCCCTGATTTATTAAAACATACGGAACCTTGAACATTATATGAGTGGACAGTGAGGGAGGGTGGAGTTAAGGCATGATTACAGGTAGGTTGATACGAAGCTGAAAATTTAGTCATGTCATAGCCAACAGATCTCCATATTTTCATATTCCCCCTATCTCCCCTGATTCCTGTTTGGTTTTGTCGTAAAATCCATTCAACTGTTTCTGCGGTATGAAGGGCGAGGGATTGGAGAGGTATTCCTTCCCTTGAATGGACAGGAATGTGGGTGCAAACCCAACACTTGCTAATATTCAATTTTTCGGCGTAAAGATATGACATATGTAAATAGGTATTGGAAGGCAGGTCTCGTTTAGTTCGTTTTTTTACTACCGAGTGGCCATCAAGGCTAAGTAGTCCAGAAAGTCCAAAAATTATACTGAAGATCTTCATCCTGTGTTCTCGTCTGGGTTGGAGACTATCGTCTTGCAATTGGATAGATGTATCCAACTTGAACGTCCTTCAAGTTTGACCGATGTTGGCGTCGTCAGTAGTACGAGGAATGGTCCGCTCCAGCGTTGTCCTAGTTTCTTTCTGTCCCAGTTTTTTTACCAACACGTGGTCTCCGGGTTTGACCACTGGATATCGAGGGACGGCTGTCCCTGTCATTACTGGTAGATGTACCTGTTTTACCTGTGAGTGAAGAAACTTCAAAGAAAGTGTTAATTGCATCAAATAGTTCTGCATTTGTTCCCCCATCACATGGAGGTCTACTCCCTCTAGGAGTTTTTTTTCATGGGCATCCCAGGGAGTCCTCATTGGCCGACCATAGACTATCTCTGCAGCTGACAGTCCGGTCCGCGAATGGGGAGTCACTCGCATGTGAAACAGTGCCAAGGGTTATACTTTTAGCCAATTTAACCCAGTTTCTTCAGTTAATTTAGATAATTTTTCTTTTAAAGTCCCGTTGGCTCTTTCCAGAATTCCTGCTGCCTGCGGGTGATACGCGCAGTGCAGTTGCTGTTTAATTACAAGGGCTTTGCACAATTCAGTATTGATCCGAGCTACAAAATGTGGTCCATTGTCTGAGCTCACCATTTTGGGTACCCCAAAACGAGGAATGACTTACGTTAACAAAAACTTCACTACTGTATGTGCCGTACAATTAGTGGTGGGGAAGCTTCAATCCATTTACTAAACACATCGATTATTACTAAACAATATTTATAGCACTGTGCTTTTGGCAATTCGATAAAATCAAGCTGTATACAAGCAAAAGGATCATCTGGCAAAGGGGTGGTCCCGGAGGACCTTTAATCTTATTATGTTTCATGCAAATGACACATCGATCCAGCCGCGTTTGCGCTGCTGTATTCAAATCTGGGTGCCACCAAGTTTTTAGGAGTAGCTGTACCACTCCCTCCTTACCAAGATGGGTACAAGATGCAAATAATCAACAAGTAACGGCAATAAAGAATTCGGAATACAAACTTGACCAACTGGAGTCTGCCAGAGGTCTCGTGTCAAGGAGTGCGAACACCTCATTGACTTCCATAGTGTTCGCTCAGAATCAGAGGCGTCCCTCTGTAAATTTTGAACTTCAGCTATCTCTGGCATGCCCTTCTTCCGTAATGCAGGTACCTGGTTTAGAGCCTGATTAGCCCCACTGGGAATAATTAAAGAGGTTGATGAAGCTGCAGTTTTAGCAGCTGAATCAGCACGGGCATTTCCTAATTGAACAGGAGTGTCACCCTTCATGTGCGCAACGCATTTAATAACTGCCAATTGACGGGGAAGCTGAATAGCATCGAGGAGATTTTTAACCCAAAGTGCATTTTGAATGGGAGTTCCCACAGAGGTGAGAAAACCTCGCTGTTGCCAGAGGCAGCCGAAATCATGGGTCACGCCAAAAGCATATCTAGAATCAGTGTAAACATTAGTACTTTTGTCTGTGGCCAAAATACATTTTGTCTGTGGCCAAAATACTGGAAGGCTGCTGCTTGTTGCACGTCTGTGTCGGTTACCACGGCATATCCCGACTGTGGGACGGGAAATGGGGAAATGGAAGAACTGCCGTCAACATAAAAAATTAGATCTGGATTATCAATAGGCCTGTCTGTTAAATCCGGACGAGGTGCGGTAAGGAAGTGATTCCGAAGTAAACAATCGTGTGGTGGGTCCACTGACGTGGATTTTGTGGTGGGCCCCAAGTTCTTTTCCTGAAGATCTTTGTCGTATTTTCCAAAATCCGAAAATTGTTGCTCTGCTGCGGAGTCCAAGTCCAGCTACTTCTGGAAAGAAGAATTCTAAACCTTTGTGTTTGGAAGAAGGTTTTTGCAGGAATTTGCAGCTGGCGTGTTGAATGTTTCAAATACCCTGACATAAGCAATCAGCAATTCTGCATTGTTTTCTAGATAAATTTGCTGTTACCAGGCAATGTGTGTTTGGTTTTATGAAAAGGATTTGGGGTTGGTATGCAGCACTTAACATACCCAAGGTACCCCAAGTTACTAAATCTATTTTGGTCCATTATCCAGAAACAGTTAAGATCTCTGCAACTCCTAGATGTGTATCTCGGACAACATATTTTTAACCTGCTCCTGAATCTGATGGCTCTTTGTTTGTGTTCGACATTCCAACAGCACGTTCAGCCTACATTGTGCACTGCCCTTTGATTCGCTGTGTCAACACCACAGGGATGTGGAGTAGAGCCAGAAATATTGGGACATCCTTGATTGGCACCCATGAATGACCACGAGGCTGCTCTGACATGGATCCCAGCTGGAAGGTGGGGCTGGCTGCCCTCTCAGGCTTAAATATCTGCTCACTCTGCTGACTAATAATGCCCACGGATAAAAGTACAGCTTGTCTGATTTTAGAATGCGCTCTGCCGTAAACGACTATTTCCTCAACGAAACAATGAGCTTTTGCTTCTTGTTGTTAATATTTTATTCTTGGCTGTGAGGTAGCAGGCCAGGAATGTTAGGTGATCGGAATTCTGGAAGGGGAAGGGAGGCCGCAACGTTGATGTATTTGCAGATTGTGGATGAATGTTCTGCCTGGGTGTCATGGGTTGCTAGCCCGTGCCTAGATGCCCTCGATACAACTGATTACAATGATTGTGTGTGTCACGCTGTGTGCTTGCATAGATTAGTTAGAAAATGCAAATATTTTTGGTGCGTTGCAACTTAGTGGCTACAATTCCCCAGCTTTTACCAGCTGTGTGTGAGATGAAGAACTTGGACCTGGGTTTTTGCAGAGTCATGGAGCCTATCCAAAATGGCGAATGGGCCCCAGATTCATAACTTCTTTCTTCCCTTTTCAAACAGCTCCTACTTTTGCCTAGGGGAGGTGTGGGTGCACTCCCCCCCCCCCCCCCCAAAGGTCTTGGCTTCAGTTAGCGTAGGGGCTATAAGGGGCAATGGGGTGTGTGGGGTCATGAGTTGACATGTATGAGCATGTGGTGTTGGTGGGAATGAGGGGGTGGTGGGGAGCCTTAGCAGGCCTAATATTTAACAGAACAAGTAGGGTGAATTCGCAAAGAATTGAGGGAGGCCTTTTAAATAGCCCACCTGGGTCCTCCGCAGCCTCTGTGGTGTTCTGTGTCCAGAGATGGCAGATGCCAGGGATGGTTTAGCCCAGTGGGTTAGACAACTGGTTCGTGATGCAGAACCAGGCCAGCAGCGCGGGTTCAATTCCCGTACCAGCTGAGAATTCTGAATTCTTCCTCTGTGTACCCGAACAGGCGTTGGAATGTTGCGATTAGGGGCATTTCACAGTAACTTCATTGCAGTGTTAATGGAATCCTACTGGTGACAATGAGGATTATTTATTTATTTATTTATTTATTTATATGTGGCTTCTAAAAACAAAATTTATTATGAAGACAGGATTAAAATAACTTTAACATCATCCAAGAAAATAGCTTACAATTATCTGCTTAACAATGACAATGAAACAATAACTCCTAGCTGCTATCTTTTATCTCCACTCAAGCAAAGCTCTTCCCCAGTCAAAATCCACTTTTCAATACAGTTAGCCAACCCAGGAATACTTGCAGTGAAACGATGTCTTGGATACACTGCTTTGAGAGAGAGAGATCCTTCTGGAAACCAGCTTGAAAATTCTTGCCTGTGTCAAATTACTGTTTAACTTTCCAGTATTTGGCAAAAAGCTGCTTGTCTGTTCACATACCCAATCTAACTGAACTGAAACTCAACGCTTGACTGCTTCTCCTCCCATTAACTACATAATCTTACTAAAGCTAAACACAATATCTCTAATTATCCTCTCCCCAGGGAACCTTGATTATATAAACAGATTTATTAGTCCAACTTTTACAATGCTTTAATTATCCCTTTTGTAGCCACAAAGCCTGGCTATCCTTCAAATGAGGATTTAAAAAAACATTTCTGTTTTTCAGTCACATACTATAATACAATATTTCTGATTTTCCTACATTCATCACACACACACACACACACACACACACACACACAGATGACACACATACCCACGCACCGATGGTGCATGCGCACCGACCACAGTCACATACCACACACACACACACAACACCCAAGCCTGGGATGAAAATCTGCAGTTCAGGGCATGTTTACTGTGCAGCCAGCCGGGAGATTTCCTGACTCTGCATGCCCATCTCAGGAGCAAGAATTCCGGCCTTGGTGCTTGTATCTGTTCTGTTCACACTTCGATCACTTTGGATGAAGCTTTGAAATTGGCGTCTTGCATGGAATGTTTCAGGTCCTGGACTACAGTGTCAGTTCATGGTGAATTGCTGGTGCATGAAGAAGAGCACCAGGCAGGGAAATGGGCTTGTGCCTCCACTGGGGCCCAGACATCCAGGAAATGGTGAAGAAACAGGGAAAATGTGCTTGGGTCTGCGGCCAGAAAGTGGTGCTAAAAACAGAGGCAGATGGGATGGAAGGGACAAGTAGTTCCTGTCAATGCTGAGACAGGGAGAGTGGGTAAGAAGATGTTTATTTGTGTGGTGGGGCCTGGGGAAGGATGTGGCGCTGTGCAGTCTGTGGGCCTAGAAGGGGGTGGGGGTGGGCGGTGGGGTGGGGAGATGAACTATCTGTGACCAGATTGGCTTTTCTTTGTCTCTCACCCTAGGGGTGGTGCCAATGGCCATCTTAGGTGGGCGTGGGACCCAGGAATTATGGTAGGAATATTACTGAGCAGATGGCTGGCTCGAGGGGAAAGGTGGTGAGAGAACCCCAACAAGGCTGATCCAGAATTAGATACACGGCAACTGATTTTAGCAGGGGATTTTAATTGTGTTTCGGATCTGATGTTGAAGGCCTACATCGTTAGTTCCTTCGGGGATGGCAACATTCATGGAGGGAGACGGGGTGTGGGGTGGGGCTGGGGTGGATCCATGGCAGGTAATTCATCCGGGGGCAAGGATTTTTCGTTTTTTTTCACTGGTGCTTGGGGTGTATTAAAGGGTGGGCTTCTTGTTATGGGTATTCGGCTATGGTCATCTCGAACAACGCGCCACATTTGGTGGGCCTGAAGTTGGAAGCAGGGTGGGAGCAGCGTTGGAGACTGGATGTGGGACTTTTAAGGAAACTCTAATCCCTCCAAAAACTTCATTATCTCTCTCCCCTCCCCCCCGCCCTCCCCAATCCTCTGCCTGCTCCGATCTATAGGGCCCGTCATAACAGGATTGAAACATTTGGGGCAGCAGGGTAGCATGGTGGTTAGCATAAATGCTTCACAGCTCCAGGGTCCCAGGTTCGATTCCCGGCTGGGTCACTGTCTGTGTGGAGTCTGCACGTCCTCCCCCTGTGTGCGTGGGTTTCCTCCGGGTGCTCCGGTTTCCTCCCACAGTCCAAAGATGTGCGGGTTAGGTGGATTGGCCATGCTAAATTGCCCGTAGTGTCCTAATAAAAGTAAAGTTAAGGGGGGGGTTGTTGGGTTATGGGTATAGGGTGGATACGTGGGTTTGAGTAGGGTGATCATGGCTCGGCACAACATTGAGGGCCGAAGGGCCTGTTCTGTGCTGTACTGTTCTATGTTCTATGTTCTAACACCTTGTTTACCTTTTCTGGGGCAGAAACAAGCACCCTCTCCCCGGGCAGCCTCCTAAAAGCATAACTGATGAGTAAAAAGGCGGCTAGCCTGCACCGTACTCGTATATGTCCACTTTACACACCTCAGCTGGCGCTGTGTTAAGATTTCTAGGATCATAAAGTCTGTGTGGAATAGGAACAAGAGCGGGATGACGAGCAAATATTTTTTGAGTCGCTTTGATGACAGATTTCAAAGTACAATCAGCCAATTTCATTACTTCCGGGGTGTTTGAAAAATAGTCAATGATCAATACATAATCACGATCATGAAAAAGATCAATACCAACTTTTGACCACTGAGTCTTCTCATGGTCATGAGTTGAGTTTCTCTTTTCTCTGTATCGACTGATTACGCTGGCAGCACAAAATTGGCCGATGTCAGTATTTATTCCAGGCAATATACTGCTTGTCTCGCTTGGCGCCTACACTTTTCTATACCTAAATGACCTTCATGAACCTTCTGGAGGATCATGTGCCTTAGTGTTGTAGGAATGATAAGACGATTGAGACAAAGTAGAAATCCACCTACGACAGTGAGATCAGATTTAATATTTCTGAAGTTTGAACAGTTTACTTTCAGTCTACTTTTTCATATGGCTGATTACTCGTTGTAATATTGAATCTTTTTCAGTTTCTGCTCTGATGGGCTTGAGCTTTTCATCAGAGACAGGAAGAGTTTCAGCTATAAGTTCCACTTGAGCTATAATTTGAACTATCACAGGTTGCTGTTCATCTGTTTCTGTAGCACGAGATAATGCGTCAGCAATGATAAGACCTTTTCTTGGAGTGTTGACCAGCTGAAAGTCGTACCTTCTTAGTTTCATGATTATTCGTTGCAGTCTTGGAGTCATATCATTCAAATCTTTCTTTATTATATGAACTAACGGTTGGTGATCTGTTTCAACCGTGAACATTGGAAGTCCATACACGCAGTTATGGAATTTCTCTATTCCCGTCAACAAGCCTAAACATTCTTTCTTGATCTGAGCGTAACATTGCTCTGTGGTGGTCACAGATGTGAATGCATATGCAATGGGTCTCCAAAAAGTATCATCATTCGTTTGAAGGAGGACTGCCCTAATCCAATTTTGACTCGCATCGGTGGAAATCTTTGTTTCTCGCCCAGGGTCAAAGAAGGACAGGACAGGTGCGGTGGTCAGTACTGACTTGGATAGTGTTCACATCTGATATTCTTATTCAGATCTTTTTGATCAATACACATCCTGAGGCTACCATTGCGTTTTTTAACGCACACCATCAACCTTACCCAATCTCGGTTCTGTGATCTTGGAAATAATTCCAAGGTGCTGCATGCATTCCAGTTCTTGCTTGAGATGGTCACGTAACGGAGCAAGAACTCTTATTGGAGGGTGTATGACTGGTTTAGTGTTCGCTTTTAGTTGAATTTTGTATTGGAGAGTAAGAGTACCCATACCTTCAAACACCTGAGGAAACTTGGTGATGATGCTTTCAATACCTTCCTGCACAGGTGGGAGAGTTTTGTCTGTGCTGAAGATTAGTTTCACAAGGTGTAAGTCTTGAAAGGCTTGTCCACCTAATAGTGAAGAATGTCTCGCTTCAACAATCTCAAACCACAAGAATATCGCAGTCTCATTGTTCGTCACTAAGAGATAGCATGACCCAAGAGAAGTAATCGTGTTACCATTGTAGTCATGTAACTGGCATTCAGCTTTTTGAATCTTGGGACTATGGCATAGTTGTGATAAATCAAAAGTATTGATTACATTTGCAGATACTCCTGTGTCCAGTTTGAACACAATCTCGGAACCATTGACTTGTAATGGAGTGTTCCATTGAACGTGTTAATCAAATGTATGAGCCCAGTTAACATTTTTAAACACGCACAGTAAACATCTCAGCAACTATCAACTCAAATACTCCCCCCAAAGAATGCTGTACTCTATAAGTAACCCTTAATCTTTCCTTGCAACATCCATAAGACAAAATACCTTTTCTACAGAAAGACAACAGGTTTAAATTCTCTACTGAGAGCAGTTATCATTGTTAAATTAGCAAGTGATCTGAAGGCATTATTTTCAGACAAAGAGAAATCAGAATTACACCCTGTTTCTCTGGATGCAGCTCCCAATCTTCAAACGAAACCAAAACACACCCTGTAGCTGCCAGCCCAAAGCAAAAGTAAAACAGACAGACAGCCCAGCTCCACCCGCACTCTGACGTCACTGCAGCTATTTGATAAACCCCAATTCTTAAAGGTACATCCACTACAGCTATTTGATAAACATTCATTTCTTAAAGGTACTGTCACATACATGTGGGTGGGCATGTCTACAACATCCGCACATCATCACCATGCTTTCGTCATGCGCCAAATTGGTTGTGCGCAGGCGCAGAACGGTCTTTGTCCAAATCACGTGTGCGTATGCACAATACAGTTTCCGTCCGAAACGTGCTTGTTTCTGAACTGCGCCACAGATCCAACCCAGTCGCTCCTGAGGTGCGTTTTTTGCGTCCGTTTCCTTTATCAGTATATCTGAATACTGATTCCTGGATATTTCATTCGCTCAACACATTTCATTTGCATCTTCCAATTTTAATTCTTTTTGTCTTAATAAACATTTTCTGAGTTTCTCATCTTGATGCCAAAAACGATTTGACCCCTGAGCATTGAGTCTGACAAAATTGAGAAATTGCAGGTTTGTGACTTTAATCTTAAATCAGTAATGAGGCAATCTACGGATTCTCCATATTTCTGCACTCTCGTTTCAAAGACAAATCGTTCATAAGTTTCATTAATTTGAGCTTTGCAATGAAGGTTACATTTTTCATTAACTATATTACATTTCATTTTATCATCTTCCGTGGAGAATTGGAAGTAGTTATATAGCTCAATAGCCTGTGGTTCAGCCATTGTTATAAATGACGTGTGTTTTCTGTTATCACAAGCTGTATGTAAATCCGAGGCAGAGAGGTACAGTTGAAATTGCTGCTTAAAGATTTTCCAATTTGCATCAATTTTACCAGATGCCCAAACTGTTTCGGAGTCTGCAGTTTCCCCACGAGGTCTCGACTTTTCTGTGTGAGGTGATGTAACAGGTCTAGAAGCAGTCTTGTCATCGAAGTCTGAGCGTGTGCTGATTTTCTTTCTTCTTAGATTCTAATTTTAGCCAATTATTTCAGTTAATACCTGGTACCATGCAATGTTCCTTGTATTGTTCTCCAAGATAGCCAAAAGTCGTAGTGTTTACAAAAAGCATTAAGCTATATACTTAAAACAAAGCTAGTTTATTTTACAACCACTTGAAATGGTTCGCACACTCTACTGAGTAATAGCTAACATATTGACTCCATGTTACAGCAATATATTATGTCTAATATAATCAACGCTCTAACTCAACCTCGCACTATACTTCTCCATCAGCTTCTCCCGGAATGCTTAGAGACGCAACCTTTAATACAACTACTGAGTGATGCCATCTAGTGGTGATATACATGAACACCATTTTGTTAACCCTTTACTCTCCTTAGATTATACATATCATTACAAATGCCTTTTTGCAGTATGCATGCTGCCAGGCGTTTCTATGAAGCATCTCCAGGTTAGTCCTTTCCCTAGGATTGTAAAATTGCAATGCTGATGCTGATGCTTCAGATAATGGACTGTTTTGGTGCTTCAAAGAGCTATTGTGGTCTTCATGTCGCAGGAATTTCCTCTCTCAGTCCAGTCCGTTCTCAGTAATTCCCTTTTCTGATAAAGATGTTTTGAGCAAAATTGGGAATTTATGGAGACAAGAAATTAAAGAGTCTTGGCACTTAGGCCAGCACTGGAATCAATAGAACTGATGAAACTGATCTGCCACGTGTTGTTGGCACATTTCAGACAGTTGAACACCAATCTTTCATTGCAGGCCGCTTGATTTGCAAGTGCAGATTCTGGTTATATTCTTGCTTTTTCTTCCCACAACAGCTGTATCATAATCAGCAATTCTGGTGCACCCTGGTACAGTGCGTCATGTGGTCTGAGAGGCCTTGAATGAGATTCAGGCAAAGAGCCCGAAAGGAAATTATTCAAACCAGTGTTGTCTGAATGTGTTATTCGATGGGCGGTACGGTAGCACAGTGGTTAGCACTGCTGCTTCACATCGTCATTTTCCCAGGTTCGATTCCCAACTTGGGTCAGTTTGTTTATCGTGAGAGGAATTGATTATAAAAGTAGGGAGTTTATGCTTCAGTTGCACAGGCACTGGTGAGACCACATCTGGCGTAATGTGCACAACACTGGTATTCATATTTAAGGGAAAATATTAATGCACCAAAATCAATTCGGAGAAGAATACTAGACTAATACAGGGCGGCACGGAGACCCAGTGTTTAGCATTGTTGCCTCAATGCGCCCCTGTCCCTGGTTCGAATCCTGCCCCAGGTCACTGTCCGTGTGGAGTTTGCACATTGTCTTCGTGTTGGCGTGGGCCTCTCCCCCATAACCCAAAGATGTGCTGGTAGGTGAATTGGCCACGCTAAATTACCCATAAATTGGAAAAAAAAAGAATTTGATACTCCAAATTTAAAAAAAAATACCAGGAATGGACGGGTTGTCTTATGAGGAAAGATTGGGCAGGCTGGACTTGCATTGCTGGAGTTTAGAAGAGTAAGAAGTGACTTAATTGAAGCGGGGTATTGACACAGTGGATGTGGTGAGGATGTTTCCTCTTGTCAGAGAATCTAGAACTAAGGGTCACTGTTTAAAAATAAAAGGTCGCTCATTTAAGACTGGAGATGAGGAGACATTTTTTCTCGGAGGATTGTGATTCTCCAGAACACTCTTCCTCAAATGGCAGTGGAAGCAGAGTCTTTGAATATTCATAAGGTAGAGCTAGATAGATTCTTGATGAACAAGGGGGATGAAAGATTCTCGGGTGGGCAGGAATGTGGGATTGAAGTTACAATTGGATCAGCCACCATCTTATTGAGTACAGTAAGAAGTCTTACAACACCAGGTTAAAGTCCAACAGGTTTGTTTCAAACACGAGCTTTCGGAGCACGGCTCCTTCTTCAGGTGACCTGAAGAAGGAGCCGTGCTCCGAAAGCTCGTGTTTGAAACAAACCTGTTGGACTTTAACCTGGTGTTGTAAGACTTCTTACTGTGCTCACCCCAGTCCAACGCCGGCATCTCCACATCATGGCATCTTATTGAGTGGCAGAGCAGGTTTAAGGGTGGATTGGCCTACTCCTGCTCCTAATTTGTATGTTTATATGTATGTTTGTATAAATTTATCAAAAAAATACTGTTGCTTCACAATGCCAAGGACCTAGGTTCGATTCCCCGCTTGGGTCACTGTCTGTGCGGAGTCTGCACGTTCTGTGAAGGATTTAGGTTATTCCGGGCCTGATGATACTTTATTAATAACCTATGCTCTAGGCTAACCCACCAAAAGAGGGAAACCTGTTTTCCTGCCAAGACTCAGAATAGATCTCACGAAGGGAGAATGCTTTTATGGGTCTCAGACAGTTAAACAGGATTTCAGTTACTTTTTACGGGGAAAGTTCGGATGCGTCACTCATAATTAAATCTTTACCTCTATCATCGTGGGTCCTAAGAATTTAAGGCTTCCTAAATGAGTGTCTCGGAGTTTAGATTTTGAGAGTAATTCTTACACTCTATAATTTTAATTTAAGTATTTTTATTATAAAAAATTCTCCCAATAGATACATACAGAATTGTAGAGTTAAAAATATAAATCATTAATAGTCCTATGTTATCTGCTTACACACTAACTTCTCTCAATAGAATGAGATATCTGAAACATGGAAAATCCTAAAGTATCTCTGATCAATTTCTTAATACATTTCTAAGAAGTTAAACAAAAGCATACTTACAAAACCTGAGGTTTTGTCCGACGAGACAAGCTTTTAAGAACAGAACTGACTCTCTCTCCCGAAGGGGGGTCAGAAGGAATGTAACTTTCTGCTAAAATGTCTCCTCTTTGTATACATAAAAATCCCTTATTGGTCAAGGACGGCATCTGTTATCTTGTCACTTATTGTTGGTTAATTACCTATAGCCAAATGGCTAATTGGATGTATTATCTTTAATACATCTTTTAATGGTCCTAGGGTCTGTGTAAATGTCAGGTGTCCTGAGATATATTGGCAAGGGGGACCCGCATAGAGGCCTGTCTTTTTTCAGTGTTGTCATGCTCTTTAGATACCAAAACAGACACTTTCTGTGAGGGTGTTATTTTAAGTGTCAAGAGGTATAATTAGGGAAAGAGTTCTGTATCTATTTATCTGGAGAATTCCATGTCCTTATGTTTTGATTACCTCTAGGTGAAGGGAGTTATTGTCAAAGAATTTATGGTTTGTCAAAAGAACAGCCTTTATTTGTTCGTATTAATGAGTCTTTGGAACCAGTACAAACAGGAAAGTATGAGGAAGTAATATTACATGATACATTTATATGTAGGCTGAAAGTTAACAATAGACCAAATTTGTTAAAAAGTTTGTTTTTCTTCATAAATTTAGTCTTTCAAGTTTCTTTCTGATTCTGGATGATCTCCTCAATCCAGTCAATTGAGTTGTAGATTTGACCAACGACTTCTGGAAGTCATCTTATTGATTATCAGATCCTGTTGTCATATGTAATAAATTACCATCAAACTGAAGACATGGAAATAAAGTATGAGAAGATTTGACTTTCAGAAGGTAGCATTGTGGATAGCACAATCGCTTCACAGCTCCAGGGTCCCAGGTTCGATTCCGGCTTGGGTCACTGTCTGTGCGGAGTCTGCACATCCTCCCCGTGTGTGCGTGGGTTTCCTCCGGGTGCTCCGGTTTCCTCCCACACTCACAAAGATGTGCAGGTTAGGTGGATTGGCCATGACAAATTGCCCTTAGTTTCCAAAAAAAAAAATTGCCCTTAGTGTTGGGTGGGGTTACTGGGTTATGGGGATAGGGTGGAGGTGTTGACCTTGTGTAGGGTGCTCTTTCCAAGTGCCGGTGCAGACTCGATGGGCCGAATGGCCTCCTTCTGCACTGTAAATTCTATGGAAAAAAAAAGAGCACGTCGATTTCTTCTAAGAAGCAAACCATCAGTCGCTTTAACAATATACGAGTGAGGTACTGATTGGTGTATGACCTTAGCTAAGTCAGACCATCCTCCAGTGGGAATCTGAATTCTCACTGTATCATCTGGATCAAGTAGTTCCAGCGGTTTCGCAAGTTCATTGTAGTATTTCTCCTATAGATGCTTTCGATGCTTCATTTTCTCTGTGACTTGCTGAAGATCAGGATCAGCTAGTTGTAAACATGGAAAGGTTGTACGCAATGATCTGTTCATTAACAACTGAGCAAGAGATAAACCAGTTGAGAGGAGTAGCCCTATAATTCAATAAAGCAAAGAACATATCTAAGTCAGAGTCAAGTGCTTCCTTGAAAAGATGTTTCACAATGTGAACGCCTTTTTCAACCTTGCCATTAGATTGCGGATAAAGAGGACTAGACGTGATATGAGTGAAATTATACTTCCGAGCAAATTCTGTCCAAATACTATCAAAGCAAGGTCCATTGTCTGCCATTAATCTGCAAGGTATCCAATGATGAGCAAGTATTTCTTGAGTCGCTTTGATCACAGATTTCAAAGTACAATCAGACATTTTCATTAATTCCGGGGAGTTTGAAAAATAGTCAATGATCAATACATAATCATGACTATGAAAATGAAAAAGTTCAATACCAACTTTTGACCACTGAGTCTTCTCATGGTCATGAGTTGAGTTTCTCTTTTCTCTGTATCGACTAATTACGCTGGCATGTCTCACATTCTCGCACAAAATTGGCCGATGTCAGTACTTATTCCAGGAAACATACTGCTAGTCTTGCTCGGCGCTTACACTTTTCTATACCTAAATGACCTTCATGAACCTTCTGGAGGATCATGTGCCTTAGTTTTGAAGGAATGAGAAGACGATCGAGACAAAGTAGAAATCCACCTACGACAGTGAGATCAGATTTAATATTTCCGAAGTTTGAACAGTTTCCTTTCAGTCAACCCTGTTTCATATGGCTGATTACTCGTAATATTGCATCTTTTTCAGTTTCTGCTCTGATGAGCTTGAGTTTTTTCATCAGAGACAGGAAGAGTTTCAGCTGTAAGTTCCACTTGAGTTTCTACAATTTGAATTTGGGGCAGCAGGGTAGCATGGTGGTTAGCATCAATGCTTCACAGCTCCAGGGTCCCAGGTTCGATTCCCTGCTGGGTCACTGTCTGTGTGGAGTCTGCACGTCCTCCCCCTGTGTGCGTGGGTTTCCTCCGGGTGCTCCGGTTTCCTCCCACAGTCCAAAGATGTGCGGGTTAGGTGGATTGGCTATGCTAAATTGCCCGTAGTGTCCTAATAAAAGTAAGGTTAAGGGGGGGTTGTTGGGTTACGGGTATAGGGTGGATACGTGGGTTTGAGTAGGGTGATCATGGCTCGGCACAACATTGAGGGCCGAAGGGCCTGTTCTGTGCTGTACTGTTCTATGTTCTATGAACTATCTCAGGTTGCTGTTCAGCTGTTTCTGTAGCACGAGATAATGCACGGCAATGATAAGATCTTTCCCTGGAGTGTAGACCAGCTGAAAGTCGTACCTTCCAAGTTTCATGATTATTTGTTGCAGTCTTGGGAGTCAGATTATTCAAATCTTTCTTTATCATATGAACTAATGGTCGGTGATCTGTTTCAACCATGAACATCGGAAGTCCATGCACGTGGCCAAGGAATTTCTGTATTCCCGTAAGCAAGCCTAAACACACTTAATCTGAGCGTAACGTTGCTCTGTGGTGGTCACAGATGTGGATGCATATGCAATGGGTCTCCAAAAAGCATCATCATTCTTTTGAAGGAGGACTGCCCCAATCCCATTTTGACTCGCATCTGTGGAAATCTTTGTTTCTCACCCAGGGTCAAAGAAGGAACGGGCAGGTGCGGTAGTCAATGCTGACTTATTTCAGACCATTCTTTTGTGTGCTCTTCAGTCCATGAGAAGAATGTGTTCTTCTTTATGAAGTAGCGCAAGGCAGTTGTTTGTGAAGCAAGGTTGGGGATAAATTTTCCTACGTAATTCACTACACCAAGGAATCTCAGAACTGCTTTTTTATCTTCTTGGATGGACATCTTCAGGATGGCAGGAATCTTATTATTATTTGGTTGCACATCATGTTCTGATGTTTGGTCACCGAGAAATTGTAACATTGAGATTCCAAAGTTGCACGTGGCCCCATTAAGCTTCATCCCGTATTTGCGTATTCTCTATAACACTTGCAGGAGTCTTGCATTATGTTCTTCACAAGTAGTTCACCATATAATAATGTCATCAACATACACACAAACTCCATCTATGCTTTCTGTCATCTGGTCCATGGCACAATAGAATATCTCTGACGCTGAGATTATATAAAATGGCATTCTGCTAAAGCTGTAACGACCAAACAGTGTGTTGAATGTGCACAATTTTTTGCTTCTGTCATCAGTTGCATTTGCTAAAAACCTCTGGAAGCATCTAGTTTGGAGATTATCTTGGCATTAGCCATTTCACTAGTTATTTCCTCGTGTTTCGCTATCGGATAGTGTTCACGCCTGATGTTCATATTCAGATCCTTCGGATCAATACACATCCTGAGGTCACCATTGTTTTTTTTAAAAATATTTTTTATTCTCCTTTTCCACATTTTCTCCCAAATTTACACCCAACAATAAGCAACAATCAGTAACGAAGGTAATGTCAATCCCCATATGAATAACAACGATGCCATCCTCCCACCAAACCCCAGACATTAGCCCGCATGTTAACATAAACAAATGACAAAAAGGAATCCGGAATCACACACAGTCACCATTAACATAACAGTCCCTCTCCACCCAACCCTCCCAGCACTCTTTCCCCCCCCCCCCCCCCCGCCCCCCTCACAAATGTTCGATGTGATCCAATTCTCGAAAGTGCTTAATGATTAACGCCCATGAATTATAGAACCCCTCCATCCTTCCCCTCAGTTCAAAGGTGACCTTTTCAAGCATCAAGAATTTCAGCAGGCCCCCCTCCCTGCCACGCCAGGGCACAGGGTGGAGAGGTTGATCTCCACCCTAACAGGATCTGCCTTCGGGTGATCAACGAGGCGAAGGCTACAACACCTGCCTCCGCGCCCGTTTCCAACACCGGCTGGTCCGACACCCCGAATATGATCTCCCAAGGGCCTGGGTCCAGTTTCACATGCACCACTTTAAAGATTACCCTAAAAGCCTGCTTCCAGTGATCCTTCAGCTTTGGACAGGACCAAAACATATGAATGTGGTTTCCGGGCCTCTTTTCTCCCCTCAAAGAGCCAGCTCATCCTTGCCCTTGTAAGGTGTGCTCTATACACCACCTTCACCTGTATCAGCCCCAACCTCACACTCGAGCTGGAGGCGTTCACCCTCCAGAGCACATCACACCAGAACCCCTCTTCCAAACCCTTTCCCAACTCTCCCTCCCACTTTGCCATGAGAGGCGCTTTCTCCTCCTCCAAAATAGTCCCGAAAACTGCCGATGCTACCCCCTTTTCGAGTCCCCCTGTCGTCAGCATCTCCTCCAGCAATGTAGAAGCCGGCTCTACTGGGAAGCTCTGTATCTCCTATCTGGCAAAGTCTCGAACCTGCATCTATCTAAATATTTCCCCCTGCTCCAGCCCATACTTCGCTCCCAGCCCCTTTAATCCCGCAAAACGACCTCCAAGAAACAAATCTTTTAGTGTGCTAATTCCTTTCTCCTCTCTTCTCCGAATATTTCCATCCCACTTCCCTGGCTCAAATCTATGGTTCCTCCGAATCGGCATTTCCCTTGAGCCTGCACCCAACCCGAAGTGCTGTCGAAACTGGCTCCAAATTCACAACAAAGCTATTACTACCAGACTCCCTGAGTATCTCCCCGGGGCCATCGGGAGCGGTGCTGTTGCTAGCGCCTTCAATCCCGACCCCCTACCTAAACTCTCCTCCATTCTGACCCATTGGGAGTCAACCCCTCTGACCCAGCTCCGTACACCATTGCATTTTTTAAAGCACACCATCGAGCTTCCCAATTTGTAGGTTCTGTGATCTTGGAAATAGTTCCAAAGTGCTGCATGCATTACAGTTTTTGCTTGAGACGGTCACGTAACGGAGCAGGAACTCTTCTTGCAAGGTGTACCACTGGCTTAGCATACCTTCAAACACCTGAGGAAACTTGATGATGATGCTATCAATACCTTCCTGCACAGGTGGGAGAGTTTTGTCTGTGCTGCAGATTAGTTTCACAAGGTGTAAGTCTTGAAAGCCTTGTGCAGGTAATAGTGAAGAACGTCTCGCTTCAACAATCTCAAACCGCAAGGGTATCGCAGTGTCGTTGTTTGTTACTAAGAGATAGCATGACCTGAGAGAAGTAATTGTGTTACCATTGTTGTCACGTAACTGGCATTCTGTTTTTTGAATCTTAGGACGATGAATAGTTGTGATAAACCAAGAGTATTGATTAAATTAGCAGGTGCTGCTGTGTCCAGTTTGAACACAATCTCGGAACCATTGACCTGTAATGGAGTGTTCCATTCAGCTTCCTTGTTAATTGAATGTATGGAATGCAGTACCTGTGAATAGGAAGTGTTCTTTACAGATTGGCACTTGGTACTTCTCAACATTACCCACAAAGAAAGAATCTTCAAGACAATAAGCATCTGTAGTAACATTGGGGTTATCCATCTTTGAAGTTTCTGCACTTGTATGAATACTCTGAACATTCATTTTTTTCTTCATTGAATTTGATGTTTTAAAGTGTATCCCTTTTAATGCAGTTTGGATTTGGACAGCAAAGTGATTCAGTTTGCCACATTTGGAGCAAGGATTTCCATGTGCTGGGCATTTTTTATGTGGGTGGTCAGCACTGGAATAAATAGAACTGATGAAACTGATTTGCTACGTGTTGTTGGCACATTTCAGACAGTTGAACACCAATCTTTCATTGCAGGCCGCTTGATTTGTAAGTGCAGATTCTGGTTATATTCTTGCTTTTTCTTCCCACAACAGCTATATCATAATCCGCAATTCTGGTGCACCCTGGTACAGTGCGTCATGTGGTCTGAGAGGCCTTGAATGAGATTCAGGCGAAGAGCCCGAAAGGAAATTATTCAAACCAGTGTTGTCTGAATGTGTTATTCGATGGGCAGCACGGTAGCACAGTCGTTAGCACTGTTGCTTCACAGCGCCCGGGTTCGAGGTTCGATTCCCGGCTTGGGTCACTGTCTTTGCGGAGTCTTCATGTTCTCCCCGTATCTGCGTGGGTTTCCTCCGGGTGCTCCCGTTTCCTCCCACAAGTCCCGAAAGATGTGCTGTTTGTGATTTGGACATTCTGAATTCTCCCACTGTGTACCCGAACATAGAACAGCACAGAACAGGCCCTTCGGCCCTCGATGTTGTGCCGAGCAAAGATCACCCTACTCAAGTCAACGTATCCACCCTATACCAGTAACCCAACAACCCCCCAATTAACCTTTTTTTTTTAGGACACTAAGGGCAATTTAGCATAGGCAATCCACCTAACCTGCACATCTTTGGACTGTGGGGGGAAACCGGAGCACCCGGAGGAAACCCACGCACACACGGGGAGGACGTGCAGACTCCGCACAGACAGTGACCCAGCCGGGAATCGAACCTGGGACCCTGGAGCTGTGAAGCATTTATGCTAACCACCATGCTACCGTGCTGCCCGGAATGTGACGACTAGGGGCTTTTCACAGTAACTCCGTTGCAGTGTTAATGTAAGCCTACTTGTTACAATGAAGATTATTATTATATAGCAAGCTCTTGGGACTTCTCTGTGGGATGTGCTAACTAATAACCATACGTGGTTTAGAGATGAATTGTGCACCTGCAAATCTCAGATTGAATTATTCCATTATGGTTATTTTGCAAGGGCAATGTTTCAAAGCTGTGTTTAAACATTGTGGATTAAGACATACTCCCACTGATCTGTCCTGATGGCATAAGATTGAGCTTCACCAGTCTGTGTGCACTTGTATGTTTATGATGATTCCACCTTTCTTCATTTTGTATAATCCGAACTTCAATTTCTCTTGCATGTGGACGCTGCAATTATGTGGTGGATCTATTGATGGAATTGTATTCTTCTGTAAGTGTAATGTTGCAGCTCCCTTGAAATTGCTAATTTTGTGCGAAACAGTCTGGGAATTTCAAAGTCAGATCATGATAGTAGTTCCTGAGGTTGTTGTGCCTTGTGATGACTGGTCCCCTGGATTGTTACTAGTGTGAGTTTACGACATGCCGGTAGACCTGCAATTACGGGGCCTTTAATTTCCACAATGTGGAACATCTGTGACATCCTGGAGGATTTACTGCACATTAACTTCAGGCCTATGGCTCCTGAACATGGAATTAGTGAGCTGTTGTCCACTGAAGGTTTCACAGAAGTAAGTTTCACCATGGCCTTCCACAAGTGAGGCTACTTGTCTTTCAATATTCAGAGATGTAGTATGTTGGGATTTTCCCCTGTGTTAAACTTGACCAATAACAGTTATCAACTTCCTTAGGGGGGATAATGTGAGATGTATAAGATGAATGGCATGAACAGAGTGAATAGGGAACAGCTGTCCCCCATAGTTGAAAGGTCAGTTACGAGGGGCCACAAGTTCAAAGTGAGGGGTGGGAGGGGAGATTTAGAGGGAGGTTGAGGAAAAGCGTTTTTATCCAAAGAGTGGTGAAGGTCTGGAGGTGGTAGGGTCCGGATGCCTCGCATCCTTTAAAAAGTGCCTGGATGAGTACTTGACACGCCATAACATTCAAGGCTATGGGCCAAGTGCTGGCAAGTGGGATTAGGTGGGCAGGTCAGGGCCTTTCATGCGCCGGTGCAGACTCAATGGGCTGAAGGGCCTTTTCTGCATTGTAGTATTCTGTGATTCTTGAATGCATCATCTCAACAATTCTGTCTACTAGCTCTGCATTTTGGAAATCACAGTACATACCCTTTTCACTGTATCTGCTGACAAAGCGGTCTATGGATTCTGTAAGCGGTTGCTGAAATGACAAACTCCTGATGTTGAATACGGAAGTTGACCCTGATTCTGAATTGGTTTTCCCATGTAGCCCATGTTTTTTGGGGATTTCTTCGCCCTTCTGTTAATCCTGATGTGTTGAGGCTGTGTGGACCTTCATTCCTAATTACCAGGCAAATTTTTATGACTTGCTTGACTGGTCCAGACACCCAAGAAACCATTGCTCTGTATGTTACTTAAACATTTTGGAGTCCGGCAGTAGGTCAGCTGGATTCTAATTCAAAAGGGCATGTTCTGAATATCCTGACAATATCCTTTGACCTTCCTATTTCTGTTGGACCAGGGATGAGTCTCGCCGCAGCCGCTTTTGTGTGTTTTTCCGAAGCTCCGGCAAGAGGTAGTAACGCATCATGGAGTTAGGTCATCTTTGGTTTTTAACTCAGTTAATTGATCAACTCCCGAAGCACCCATCATAATCACGACCCTCTCTGGGCCATTTTAATGTTTATTTTTGTTTGACTCTCCCTCGCTCCCTATCGATTGGGCCTACACCCTTTATTCTTCAAAAAACTATCTATCTTTACCTTAAAAACATTTAATGAAGGAGCCTCAACTGCTTCACTGGGCAAGTCCATAGATTCACAACCCTTTGGGTGAAGAAGTTCCTCCTAAACTCAGTCCTAAATCTACTTCCCCTTATTTTGAGGCTTTGTCCCCTAGTTCTGCTTTCACCCCGCCAGTGGATACAACCTGCCCGCATCTATCCTACCTATTCCCTTCATAATTTTAAATGTTTCTATAAGATCCCCCCTCATCCTTCTAAATTCCAACGAGTACAGTCCCAGTCTACTCAACCTCTCCTCGTAATGCAACCCCTTCAGCTCTGGGATGAACCTAGTGAATCTCCTCTGCACACCCTCCAGTGCCAGTACCTCCTTTCTCAAGTAAGGAGACCAAAACTGAACACAATACTCCATGTGTAGCCTCACTAACACCTTATACAATTGCAGCATAACCTCCGTAGTCTTAAACTCCATCCCTCTAGCAATGAAGGACAAAATTCCATTTGCCTTCTTAATCACCTGTTGCACCTGTAAACCAACTTTCTGTGACTCATGCACCAGCACACCCAGGTCTCTCTGCACAGCAGCATGCTTTAATATTTTATTGTTTAAATAATTATCCCGTTTGCTGTTATTCCTACCAAAATGGATAACCTCACATTTGTCAACATTGTATTCCATCTGCCAGACCCTAGCCCATTCACTTAACCTATCCAAATCCCTCTGCAGACTTCCAGTATCCTCTGCACTTTTCGCTTTACCACTCATCTTAGTGTCATCTGCAAACTTGGACACATTGCCCTTGGTCCCCAACTCCAAATCATCTATTACTTAATCTAAAGCCTACAAATGCTGAAACATACTCGAATGAAAACTAATTTTAAAAGCTATTACTTTGAGCTGCAGAAACCCCTCTAATACCATTTTCGTTAACTAGCACACCTTGTGAGACACCCGACTGGAATGTAAAAATGTATTCAACTTAGAACGACACGCCAGCGACTAAAAGCCATGCCAAATGATAACAATAAAATGATAAAGGGGGGAAAAAAAAGAACAGTAGAAACCTCTCAAATATAACTAAGGGCATTAAGAATACACCCAAACAACGAGAATGAAAATTAACAAAATACAAAATGCCCGTACAGAGAACCAAATAGCAAATTAAACCGAGCATAACCTGTGCCTCTAGACAAAGGAGGCAGCACCTCCTGGTGAGTCAAAAAAGTGGTCTTTTCCTCAGAATGTTACTTGAAGGTGAGTTGGATAGATCATCCCAAACTTGACTCCACCCTTTTGGATAGGGTGGATTTCACTTCATGAGAAGCGGCTCTTTTCTTAGCTAGGTCTGCACTCCTGACCCGCTACCGCCTAAACGAGTGGCTTTCCCAAGTGAACTTCCGGTGCTCCTTTACCCAGTGAGGAATGACCTTTTTCTCTCTGAAATTATGAAGTCTTATGCTCACCGCATGAGGAGGATGTCCCGGGTGAGGCTTAGGTCGAAGCAAGCAATGCGCCTTGTCTAATTCGGGGAGGGGAGGTGACTGTCACTGACCATCTTGTGTAACATGTCCGAGAAATAATGTACAGGTGTGTGGTCCTCAACTCCTCTGGTAACCCCACAATATGATTTTTTTGTCTTCGGGATCTATTCTCCAGGTCAGCCAACTTAGTTGTTAATGTTCTGTTAACTCCGACCACAGAATCAAGGTTGGACTGCACGGTGGTTCAACAAAACCATCCTCGTGCCTTTAATTGTGGCTTTGTGTGCTTCAATGGATTTGCTGGTGGCTTCAAGAGCCAAATGAATAGGGGCCAAGGGCTCTTTCACATTCACCGAAAAGTTTTGTTCGTGCTTATCGAGCTCGATCGCCAAAATCGGTGAGACCTTCGGCCATTAGTAGAGTGGTTGGCGAAGATGCGGACTCATCCATCTTGTATCCAATAGATCTGTGAGAGGCTTCAGAGTCAAGCAACTACTTTCCGACCAATGCATTTTTGGCTCTGCCTCCCTTGGGCATCTCAGAGAAGAGAGCTCGACTAAATGTAAGGATTTTCCTGAGTAGTTAAAGATCCGTGGCGCGGGGAAGCATGGTAAAAAAAAAAGTCAGGGTTCCAGCGGGAGCAAACTCGTGTGCATCTTCCCCTCAAATTGCACCACCGGAATACAAGAAACAGCACTGGTGAGAAGTCACAACAGCAATGATGACACATCTTGATGGACTTCGCTGTCGGCATTCGCAACATTCTTCAGCCAGTGCCGAGTGAACGATCCATCTCGGTCTCCTTCGGAGGTCCCCAACATCACAGATGAGAGTCTTTAGCCAATACGATTCACTCCACATGGTATCAACAAATGGCTGAAGGCACTGGGTACTTCAAAGATATGGGCCCTGACAATATTCCGGCAATAGTCCTGAAGACTTGTGCTCCAGAACTTGCCGCACCCCTAGCCAAGCTGTTCCAGTACAGCTACAACACTGGCATCTACTTAGAAATGTAGAAAATTGCCCAGATGTGCCCAGTACACAAGGAACAGGACAAATCCAACACAGCCAATTATCGCCCTCTCGGTCTCTTCTCCATCATCAGCAAAGTGATGGAAGGAATCATCAACAGTGCTATCAAGCGGCACTTACTCAGCAATAACCTACTCACGGATGCTCAGTTTGGGTTCCGCCAGGGTCACTCAGCTCCTGACCTCGTTGCAGCCTTGGTTTAAGCATGGACAAAAGAGCCTGATGGCAGAGGTGAGGTGAGAGTGATTGCCCTTGATATCAAGGTAGCATTTGACCGAGTATGGCATTAAGGAGCCCTAGCTAAACTAGAGTCAATGGGAATCGGGGGAAAACTCTCCATTGGTTGGAGTCATACCGGGCACAAAAGAAGATGATTGTGGTGGTTGGAGCTCAATCATTTCATCTCCAGAACATCACTGCAGGTGTTCCTCAGAAATAATAACAATAATCTTAATTGTCACAAGTCAGGGTTGTGTCCAAAGCCCAACCATCTTCAACTGCTTCATCAATGACCTCCCTTCCATCATAATCATAGAATCATTCGGCCAAGCGAGTCTTCACCGGCCCTTGTTAAGAGCACACTTCTTAAGCCCACACCTCCACACTATCCCTGTAACCCAACCTAACCTTTTTGACACTAACGGGCAATTTATCATGGCCAATCCACCAACCTGCACATCTTTGGACTGTGGGAGGAAAATGGATTACCCACTGAAAACCCACGTAGACACGGGGAGAAAGTGAAAACTCCACACAGACAATCACCCAAGGCTGGAATTGAACCTGAGACCCTGGAAATCTGAGGCAGCAGTGCTGACCACTGTGCCACCGTGCTGTCAGAAGTAGGGACGTTTGCAGATGACTACACAATGTTCAGCACCATTCGTGACTCCTCGGATAATGGAACAGTCCATGTCCAATTGTAGAAAGACCTGGACGATAACCAGGCTTGGGCTGACAAGTGACAAGTTATATTTGACCATCTCCTACAAGAGAAGATCTAACGTCCAGAACTTGCCGCACACCTATTCAATCTGTTCCTGTACAGCTACAACACTGGCATGTACCCAGCCGTGTGGGAAATCACCCCTTGGACTTTCAATGGCATTACCAATCACTGAATCCCACTCAGTCAACATCCTGGGGATTACCATTGATCAGAAACTGAACTGGACTGGCTATATTAATATTGTGGCTACCAGGGCAGGTTAACAGACTAGGAATCCTACGGCAAGTAACTCACCCCCCAAAGAGTCAGTCAATGGCACGGTAACCAGTCTGCTCCATGTAAAAAAAGCTGTGCGTAGATTTAAGGTAAGGGGCAGGAAGTGTACAGGGGATTTAAGGGAAAGCGATTTCACCCAGAGGATAGTTGGAATCTGGAACTCGCTGCATGAAAAAGGGATAAGTGTGTGGACACTCACAACATTTATGAAGTATTTAGATGAGTAGTTGAAATACCATAGCATGTAAAGCCTTGTGCTGGAAAATGGGATTGGAGTAGATAGGTGCTTGATGGCTGCCATGGACATGATGGGGCAAAGGGCCTCGTTCCTTGATATAAAAACTCTATGACTCTAATCATGAGAGTAATTCTGACTATGCACTTTTTAATTGTTGTTTTCAAATCTAATGCCATCTCTCTAACGCACCCTGTGACTCTGGATGGTACGCAGATGAAACTTGACTCAAAATTTGATTATATTTCTTATGATAAGCTATATCTGGTAAAAGGTTTGGTCAGTTTTTCTACAATTCTGTTTGCTGTAATGTTTATTAACAGTACGGTTTCTGGAAATCTAGTGGATACATCCATAATCATCAGTTAATACTGATTTCTATTATTTTTTTGGAAGGGATCCGACACAATATACCAGAACTCTCATGAAAGGTTCCTCAAAAGCTTGAACAGGAATTAAAGGCCACTTTTTTATTGCAGCTTGCATTTTTCCCATTACATAGGTGACATGTTCGACAAAAGCTAACTACATCTTTGTGTAACCCAGGCCAGGAAAACTTTTTCTGTATCTGCCTTATTCCTAAATGTTTCCCTAAGGGGATCTCATTCGCTTTTTGCTGAATTTCTTTCCTATATTCAAATGGTAATACAATTTGATGAAGCTCAACCCATTTTTCATCTGTATTGAAATGAGAAGGTCTTCACTTTCTCAGTATATCCTTCACCTAATAGCATTCAGGAATGCATAGGGCTATTAATTCTGAATACACTATTTAATGGATGTTTTATCTTTGCATCTCCATTTTGCGGCTTAATTTCTATAAATTAAACATGGCAGTTCACTCATCTCCTTCCCTATCATCTTGTACTATATCACGAAAGATAATGGATAACCGAAAAAATAAGATCTGGGCAGGATTAGCGGGGTCGTTCAGGTGGCCAGCCTTCCAGATCACGGAATGTGTCCGAAACAATCCTGCTGTAATTATCAGCTACTAATGTTTCCCCTTCCTGGGTTTGGAGGGATGCGACTGGAGTGGGCACAGGGGTGTTGTCCCCTTTACATTGCTGACAGCACATGACGGTTGCCCATGCCAGTACTGTGCCCATGCCAATGGTCATCCTTATTCTAATCACCACCCACCCACCTGTCAATCGGTTCCCTGCTGACGTGGAACGAATATGTCCCACAATGGAGAGTCCCACCTGAATGGCTGTCTGAATTGCTAGGTTCACCTTGATCCTTCCCTTGCTTGTCTGTTCCTTTGAGTGCCTGACATACCCCTGAGCGAGCTCTGTTGTCCTGTGCACGGCCTGCCTGATTATAATACCTGGTGCCTCGTCGACATACAGGGAATCGTCCCACCAGGCCCCGAAAAGCTAACCTGATGTTCTTCCTGGGAAGTAAAACTCTCCCATGGTTAAAGAGTCCGTCACTTGCATACAGAAGCTATGCCTTCAACGCCTTGGGCAGCACGGCAGCACGGTGGTTAGCACTGTTGCTTCACAGCTCCAGGGTCGCAGGTTCGGTTCCTGTCTTGGATCACTATCTGTGTGGAGTTTGCACGCTCTCCTGTGTCTACGTGGATTTCCTCCAGGTGTTCCGGTTTCCTCCCACAGTGCAAAGATGTGCTGGTTCAATGGATGGACCATGTTAAATTTTCCTTAATGTCCAAAACAAATGGTTAGGTGGGGTTACTAGGTTACGGGAATAGGGTGGAGGTGTGGTCTTAAGTAGGATGCTCTTTCCAAGTGCCGGTGCAGCCTCGATGGGCTAAATGGCCTCCTTCTGCACTGCAAATTCTATGATTCTATGATGCCACAAAGCAGGCCCCTTGTGATTATCTTTGTCTCTGGTGTGGTGAAACACTACTGGGTTGGCCCGAATTGTGTGGCTTTGAAAGCTTCCTTAAATGGCAGAACATCGGACTAATACCTTGCTGTGATTTGACAGGGTTTCAAGTGTTCGACATGTATTGTGACTGCCTAGTCTGCCTTTCAAATACCCTTTTCCACGAAAGAGGACCCGTCTGTAAATAATATTAGGTCTGGGTTCTGTAATGGTTGTTGCTCTCCAAGATGTGCCTCCTGGATTGGATTGGATTGGATTTGTTTATTGTCACGTGTACCTAGGTACAGTGAAAAGTATTTTTCTGTGAGCAGCTCAACAGATCATTAAGTACATGGGAAGTAAAGGGAAGAAAAGAAAATACATAATAGGGCAACACAAGATAGGGCAACACAACATAGAACATAGAACATTACAGCGCAGTACAGGCCCTTCGGCCTTCGATGTTGCGCCAACCTGTGAAACCCCTCTAAAGCCCACCTACACTATTCCCTTATCGTCCATATGCCTATCCAATGACCATTTGAATGCGTTTAGTGTTGGCGAGGGAATTCTCTGCAAGATACACAATGTAATGTATAATGCCCTCCAACTCCTCTGTTGTCTCAATACAGTCATGCTTTTCTTCACCTCACCTTTGTTCCCCAGCGAGCGGGAGTAAGGATGATGGGTTCACTGGGCTTGCTTTTTGAAAATAAAGGTTGGCCGCTTCCAAGATTGTTGTCCATTTTGCCCACCTCGCTGAGGTGACTTGTGTGACTCTATTTATTGAAAGTAATGCATGAACCATGTGAGGGCATTTAATGATCAATTTTTGATCCAGAACAATGTCTTTTGAAATTTTCTGACCTAAACTTTGCTTCATTCTAAGCAATTTGTGCTTTGGCCATGTTGGCTTTATGACCCCTTTGACTGAGATGGTTTAACAACATATGCAAATCCTTTTCATGATCTTCTTCCTTAATAGTAGCTAACAAAATGTCATCTACATACTGGAGAATGGTCGAGGGCACCTCAGGTAATTCCCTCAAATGATTTTGTAATGCCTCATGGAATACAAAGAACAAAGAAAATTACAGCACAGGAACAGGCCCTTCAGCCCTCCCAGCATGCGCCGATCCAGATCCTTTATCTAAACCTGTCTCCTATTTTCCAAGGTCTACTTCCCTCTGTTCCCACCCGTTCATATACCTGTCTAGATGCCTCTTAAATGATGCTATCGTGCCCGCCTCTACCACCTCCGCTGGTAAAGCGTTCCAGGCACCCACCACCCTCTGCGTAAAAAACTTTCCATGCACATCTCCCTTAAACTTTCCCCCTCTCACCTTGAAATCGTGACCCCTTGTAACTGACACCCCCACTCTTGGGAAAAGCTTCTTGCTATCCACCCTGTCCATACCTTTCATAATTTTGTAGACCTCAATCATGTCCCCCCTCAACCTCCGTCTTTCCAACAAAAACAATCCTAATCTACTCAACCTTTCTTCATAGCTAGCACCCTCCATACCAGGCAACATCCTGGTGAACCTCCTCTGCACCCTCTCCAAATCATCCACATCCTTCTGGTAATGTGGCGACCAGAACTGCACGCAGTATTCCAAATGTGGCCGAACCAAAGTCCTATACAACTGTAACATGACCTGCCAACTCTTGTACTCAATACCCCGTCAGATGAAGGCAAGCATGCTGTATGCCTTCTTGACCACTCTATCAACCTGCGTTGCCACCTTCAGGGTACAATGGACCTGAACTCCCAGGTCTCTCTGTACATCAATTTTCCCCAAGACCCTTCCATTGACCATATAGTCCGCTCTTGAATTTGATCTTCCAAAATGCATCACCTCGCACTGTTGTGAAAACCCTGTGGTAATATTGTCCAGGTGTACTGTTGCTGTTGAATAGTAAATGCAAACCAAGGTTGCACCTCCTGTGCTATTGGTATTGTCCAGAAGCCATTAACCAAATTAATAACCGAGAACCATTCAAGTCTTGGCATTAAAGCAATGAAAATAGTTGAGGGTTCGGCTAAAAAAGGAGCATATTTCTCAATACACTTCTTTGCTTTTCGGTAATCTACAGTCAAACACCATGTGCCATTTACCTTTTTCACAGGCCAAACTGGACTGTTTGATGAACTGTGTATTTTGATCAATAGCTCTTTTTCCTTCTAACTGCTTTACTGTAGGCAAAATCCTTTCGATTGAGGACGGGTTGATAGGTATTGTTTGGTACACGGTGGAGCCATACCAGTAAATGATGCTGGTTCCAAATCTAATAATCCACAATCGTTCTTATCATTGGCCCATATCGGGTGCTCGTAAAGCTGGGGCTGGATTCTCTGTCCCGCCACACTGGTTTAGCTCACTGGGCTAAATCGCTGTCTTTTAAAGCAGACCAAGCAGGCCAGCAGCATGGTTCGATTCCCGTACCAGCCTCCCCGGACAGGCGCCGGAATGTGGCGACTAGGGGCTTTTCACCGTAACTTCAATGAAGCCGACTCGTGACAATAAGCGATTTTCATTTCATTTCATTTCATTTCATTTCTGTTTCACCCCGCCGGCGGGATGCTCCGTTTCGCCGGCTGGTCAATGGGGTTTCCCATTGTGTGACAGCCCCACGCCGTCGGGAAACCTCCGATCTGCTGGCTAAATGGAGCATCCCTCCAGCAGAGAATTCAGCTCCTGATCTTTCCTGAATGTTCTAACTGCCCATTATACTCAAAGTGTCAGGAAGAATTCAGTTGGGATAGAATATCCAAACCCAGAATGGCCTGACCCAATTTGCTTACCCCAACTGGAGAAATTAATTCATGACGACCGAATTCTACTGATATAGGTTTAGTTCTTTTAATAGTTACTGGATCTCCCCTATTCCATGACCCTCAGTCTGTTTGTAATCAAAAGGAAATATCCTTTCAAATTCCAAAGGAAAACATGTTATCTCTGCTCCTGTATCGAAGAGGCAGTCCACTTCCATACCGCCCACCCTCATTAATACATATAATCCATCTCTTCCATTTTCAAGCAATGTGTGAAGAGTGACAGAGATAGAGGGGCTGAGGGCGGGAGTTTCTAGTTTTTTAATATCTCCAATAGTGCAGCTCTACGTTGCGGTGATCATTTTTTTAACACTTCCTACTCAGGCCAATCCTCTTCAGAGAGGGGTGGTGAAAATTATGGATGGTATGTCGGTGTGGAATTGGGAGCAGGAGCCGAGTTTGCAGGCACATATTTATGTTATTCTCTAAGTCTGAATAAAGATTGTAGACTTCCAGTTAACACAAATACTTTATTCAATAGGTTTGTTCTGTTTCCAGAGCTTAACTAGATATAATACAGTCAAGAGGTATTACCAGTGAAGCTAAGGTAAACTGCCTATGCTGAGCTGTCTCTGTCTGCTGCTGCTCACTAGCCCTGTGATTCTGAAAGAGGCAGATCCTCCCTTGGGCTGGACCCTTTATACCCGTCTCTGATGCTGCTCTCTAGTGATGCTGTGGCTGTTACATCTGTCTGTCGTCCTTGGTGTATGTGCAGATGTATGTACAGATGTACAGATCACTACATCCCCCCCCCCCCCTTTTATTGGACACATTTTCTAGACTGGCCTCAAGAAAACTACATAACAAGTGGTGAGAATATGCAAATCTGCACACTTTGAAAATGATAAAGTAATACAGAAACAATTAACTGTGTTGTGAGTTCATTGTGAGAAATGTCCATATTCGTCTTGTGCGTGTGTTGAAGTGTCGTTACAAATCTAGCGGTTGGATGCCTTACGGCTTCTGCTGGAGCGTCTTAACGGTGGTAGTAGGGATGATGGTTTGATGTCCTCAAGAGTACTGTCTGACGTTGCGTGGTGAGGAACGTCCTGTGGACTAATGGACTCGGTCAAGTCCAGTGTGGGAAATACTGGCGTTGTAGGTCGAATCTCTAATAGATCCCGGCGGTTACGGTGAAAAAGTACTGCAGACAACATAGGAGCGCGGTGCCTCCTGCCTGATCACCGTTGCTGACTCAGACCATCCGCCTTCTGGGTCCTTGATGCTGATGGCGTCGCCTATTGTCAGTGGCTTGAGTGGGATCGCGTGTTGATCGTGGTACAGTTTTTGTTTGGAGCATAGTGCCTGCATGTCATCGAGAACCGGTGCGTTGCCGGAGTCTCGGAATTGCTTTGCCGGTAGGGTTGTCCGGATGTCTCTGCCGAAGAGCATTTGTACTGGCGACAGTCCTGAGCTCAATGGGGTTGCTCGGTACGATAACAGAGCTAGTTTGATGTTGGAACATGACTCAGCTGTTTTGCTGATGAGTCGTTTAATGATGTGGACACCTTTTTCCCCTGTTCCATTTGATTGCGGGTAGCAATTCTGTGTCGCACCATTGTCTGACCTTGACTTTTTCCTGTGTTTGTGGTATTGATTCTGTATGTCATCGTTCATGAAAGCTGTTTTGCTTGTTTGTTCTGGAGCAGATGTGAATTTGTGAGATTCTTTATCATGCCATGGCATGTTTGTAGTCTTGTGATTGTTTCGCAGTGTGCTGTGGCATTGTCCTTCATGAGCAGAGTTGCACCATGTTGTACAGGTTGTTGTTATTTCTGTCGTTTCTGTCTTTGTTGTTTTCATTGTCGTTCTTGTTGTTTTTGTCGTTTCTGTCTTGGCTGTTTTCGTTGGGGTTCTTGTCGTTGTCGTTCTTGTTTTATTTTTGCGCTTGTTGATTCTGTTTTCGGTGTTATAGCTTTTATTCTTGTTCTTTTTCTTGTCGTGCTTATTGTTTCTGGGATGCTTCTTATTGCTTTTTTCGTTCTTGTTGCGCTGCATGTTGTTTTTGTTGTTGTTGTTGTTCTTGTTTCTGCTGTGCTTCTTGCGGTTTTTGTTCTTGTTGCGCTCAATGAGTGTGCCAGGTGGATGATTTGAGTCATTGTCACAGTTATTGGTGTTAGTGTCCTTTGTGGTATGTGCTACATTGAGCGTATCTTCTTGAGAATTATGAGAATGATCTGATGTTGCATTGATGTTCGTGAGATCAGTCATTTGTGGTGGATTCGATTCCTCTTCTTTGCTTACTTGGTACTCCCCTTCTAGAGTTATTTCTGGTTCACTTGAACTTTCATTGATTTCTTGGTGCTCCTCTTTTGGAATCATTTCAGGTTCATTTGAATCATCTGTGATCTCTTTGTGCTCCTTTTCTGGAGTCCAAATCTTCACGATTTCATTTTGTTGTGGGTCGTAGTGCTCCTTTTCTGGAGTCCAAATCTTCAGAATTTCTATTGACGTGGCCTCTCTTGACTCTTGGTGCTCCTCTTCTGGACTTTAAATCTTCAAGATTTCAATTGACATGGTCTCTCTGGTCTCATGGGTGGCTGTCCTCTGATTATTGAGTGCTTCTGTGCAGACGAGCTGAGATATGTCAGTCTCGCTGTGACCCTGTACATCCTGTATGGGAATTGTGATTTCTTCGTCACTTGTCTCACATACAGTGGGTAGACATTCAGTGTCTTCTTCTGGTGGCTCAAATAAGCTTGATAGATCTTCATGGTCTTGTACATGCATGGCGTTCGCTATGGAGTATTTGCTTGCTTCCATTTTTGAGTCTGTCACCGAGCTGTCTGTGGAGGCTTGCGTCACTCTCTTTGTGGAGGCTTGCTATGCTCTCCTTGTGGAGTCCTTCATCGCTCTCTCTGTGGAGTTTGTCATCGCTCTCTCTGTGGAGTCCTTCATTGCTCTCTCTGTGGAGTCCTTCATTGCTCTCTCTGTGGAGTCCTTCATTTCTCTCTCTGTGGAGTCCTTCATTGCTCGCTCTGTGGAGTCCTTCATCGCTCTCTCTGTGGAGTCCTTCATCGCGCTCTCTGTGGAGTCCTTCATCGGTTGCTCTGTGGAGTCCTTCATCGCTCTCTCTGTGAAGTCTGTCATCGCTCTCTGTGTGGAGTCTGTCATGGCTCTCTTCGTGGAGTCGTGCAGTGTTCTCGCTGTAGAGTCGATCTGTGCTCTCTCAACGGAATCGTTCTGTGCTCTCTGTGTGACATCATCTTTGTCTTGGGTATTACTGTCATCCAATGTACCGACGATCTGCCATGGCACCATGGTATTGGATTCATCAACCATGAGAAGAGTTGTATTGAGCTTTTCAACCATGTTGCTGATGCTGTGATCAGGATCTCCGAATAACAGCCATGTCTGAGCAGTATTGTGTGTCTTGTTCGTTGGACAAATCATTGCTTTTTGTTTCAGAGTTGTGATCGTTCTCTTCATGTTCAGTGAACAAAGCAGCTTCTTGTGTGGAGGCTGGGACCCTTCATGGTGCGTGAACCACACTCTGTTTCTTGGCGTCAGGCCGCAGCATAATCCAGCACTCACGAGTCAGGATGTCATATATGCTGGGCTGAAGATTCCCCATTCCGAAGAGCTCATCGTCGGGGTCTTCACGGTACAACACCTCTAGTTGCAGTTCGGATTTGGTACTGGGGTAGCCATCTCCCAAGATGAAATCTTCGACTGAATCGTAGTCTACAAGGACCATATAATCTTCTAAGGCGGTGCTAACTGCTTGCTCCAGGGTGTTCTGAAAGTTATTTTCAACTACTGCTGTAAGTTCGGGCATTGTTCTGTCTTTTGAGGCAAGGAAATTGGGTTTTGCAGCTTTAAATTTATTTTTGCTAATTTTCGTGCATTTCCCTTTTAAGTCGGCATGGTCCTGGTCCTCTGATGTCATGACGCTCGTGACGTCATGCGTTGGACTCGATTGTCCATGCGCACACAGAGTTTCCTGTACTGTGCCCTCTTTTCGCAACTGAGCATTGTGGCTCATTTCTCAAGATGGCCGCCGCTCAGAATTTCCGTCTTTCTCTGATTCAACCCTGCCTCCGCCTCGTGGTGAGTGTTCACACCATTTTTACTGATTTTGTTTTGTAAATGATGATTGTGTTTCTAGAGACTCAAAGTATTGATTTTGTTTTTGTTCATAAGCAAGGCATTTTTGTATAGCGATGTCTAGAGTTAGATACTTATTTTGTGAAAGTTCTTCCCTCAGATTTTTATTAGATAGTCCAGAAATTAATTGATGCATTATCATAGTGTCTCTGAAATCAGCATATTCACAGCCTTGTGGTATTAACTTGAGATTTGTAATAAAATCAGAGATGGGCCTTCTGTTTCTCTGACAAGAGTTAAATCTTTCCAGCATCTCACCAGATTGACTGTAACAGCGTTCAGCAAATGTTTTGAGTATAACGTCTACTTTGGTGTCATCCTCACCTTCTAGGTAATTAAAGCAATTATAGATTTCTCTATCTTCATGCCCTCCTGTTGAGAGTAGTCGGGCTATTTTCGTTGCGTCAGAGGCAGTGCTTAAATCATTAGCTGTGATAAATATTTGGAACAGCTGTTCAAACATTTTCCAGTTATAACTTAAATTATCGGTTGTTTTCAGCTGCCATGGAGTTCCAACAAGTTCCATCGAATCAGTTAGTCGTCGAGGATCAATTTGATGCGCAGTCTTCCGCAGTCGAATATCCGGTTTAAGTTTTTCTTCTCTTGCTGTTATCTAGCTAGCTTTCTGAAATCACTCCTGGTATCATATGTTACTCTCTAAGTCTGAATAAAGATTGTAGACTTCCAGTTAACACAAATACTTTATTCAATAGGTTTGTTCTGTTTCCAGAGCTTAACTAGATATAATACAGTCAGGAGGTATGACCAGTGAAGCTGAGGTAAACTACCTATGCTGAGCTGTCTCTGTCTGCTGCTGCTCACTAGCCCTGTGCTTCTGAAAGAGGCAGATCCTCCCTTGGGCTGGACCCATCTCTGATACTGCCCTCTAGTGATGCTGTGGCTGTTACATCTGTCTGTAGTCCCTGGTGTATGTGCGGATGTATGTACAGATGTACAGATCACTACAATATTGCTCTTGCCGTTCTCGTAATCTAGCTCGGCATGACCTAGCCCAGTGTCCTTCTTTCCCACAAAAATAAAATTGTCCTCTTCCAATTTTTGGTTCTTGAGAAGCATTCGAAATATACATGGCATTTCTTACTGTTTGAACTGTCTCTCCTTTAGGCTGCGTCTCTGAAAAACATGGATTTTAGAATCTAATTCTCTATCAATTTGAGCACATCGAGTTACTAATGCCCTATACATTGTTAGCCCTTGATTCCAATCAGGAAACACGAGTTTCTGTGCATTGGACCCGTCTATTTTTAAACCAGCAAGGAGTGCAGTCTTTAACGGTTCAAAAGCACTGTCATCCCACGACTCCAGTCTCCCTGGCAACTCGTTACCTGAGTGTTCTGCCCCACTTTCATAAGTCTCTGTTCGGATTCGGAGACACCCTCAGATTTTTCTGTGTCGACAATCAGTAATTCTAGTCCAATTAGTTTTCGGTGGATTATACTGTATCTTAATAACCACTGTTTGATTACCAGTCATCCATCATGCACTAATTGTTCATCATCCCCTAATGCCGTTTTGACTTCTCTAAAAGTTGGTCACTTTCTCGTTTGGGGGTTATTACAGTCAGAATTTGAACTCCATCTAATGGATGGAGATTGTAAATCTGTCTCAATCTCTCGAGCCTCTCCCATGTTGCCATACCTCTCTTTTTTGGGTTAGGCAATTCTTTGGACCACTGGTCAATTCTATCTGGGTCAGCAGGTTCATGGACTATATATTGATTATATTGGGCTTGAGTTATACTTCTATCCCCTTCTTCAGTGACTGGTTCTACTATCCCCATTTTATACCGCTTTGACTTTAAAGGAACTAACCGAACATCTTCTGTATTTTTAGCTTTGGATCTTTTGTGTCCCTCAAGCATTTCCCCCTTCAATTCTGCTTCATAATCATCGAACTCCGATGATTCCATTAAAAAGGGATTTGGAAACATGTGTTGCAATACAAGTGGAAGGGCCTGGCTAAATTTGGTAGCACCAAGGCTGGGGTGGAGGTAAGGGTATGTTTTATCCACTCAAAGGTGGTGTCCTCCTCCGGTCCCCATTCTACAAGCCCTCGGGATTGTTTACCCTCCCCTTGTCAGTACTTGCAATGTCTCAACAAGTTCAGAGCAACTCCTTACAAAGCTCCTACAATAGTTGAATAGCCCCAGTGCTTGCCTGACCCCTCTTACCATCTGGGGTTTGGGCATCTCTAAGATGGCTTTCTTCCTTTCTACTGGGATTTTCCTCTTCCCCCCCCCCCCCCCCCCCCCTCCTCCACCCCCCCCCCCTCCCCCCCTCCCCCGTGTGATCTGGTATCCCAGGTACAGCACCTTGTTTCGGCCCAATGGTGCTTTCCTAGGGTTGATCTTAAGGCAGCTCGCTGTATGGTCGCTAAAGTCCAGGTAAGGCGACTATGTGTTCTTGCTCCCCCTGGCTATCAGGATATCATCTACATACTGGAGTATGCTACTCTGTGTCCCGCTAAAGTCTATCTGGGCTATTATGTGGGCCATGTGCCTGTGGAATATGGCCAGACTGTTGTGGAACCCTTGGGATAATCTAGTCTAGGTGTAGTGCTGTTCTCCTACATAAAATGTCAATTTATCCTGATGTTCCTCCCACACGGGGATGGACCAAAACCCGTTTGCGATGTCCACTAAGGAGAATAAATTTAGTTCTGGACTGAGGCTGTACCAGATTGTGGTCGCGTTCGCCACGATTGGATATTCCTGCATATTTGTTCAGGCTCATGTAATCTATCGCCAATCAGTACAAGCTGTCTGGTTTTCTAACCGGCCAGATTGGGGAGTTCGTGGGTGTCTGGGTGCTTCTCACTATTCCGTGTTTCTGTAGCTCCTGCACTTTAGCCCACGCAACATCTATGGCCTCCTGCTTTATGGGGTACTGCCGGTGTGGCAGATGTGGCTCTTCCTCTATGGTGATCGGGGGACCTCCAACCTCCCACAATCTTGCTTGTTTTTGCCCACACCGCTGAGTAGGTATGTGCCATTATCCCCTATATTCCCTGTTGCTCCCATTCCGTTGTGACTGAAGCAATGGTCTGGACATAGTACCATGCCTTCCTTCCCCACTAGTCTCCTGAATATGGCTTCCCCAACTCAATGCTTTGGGTTCTGAACTTGTATCACACAATCTTTTACCTCAAAGGGTGGGCTCACTTAAAGCTGCCACCCGAACTCCATCTCTCACTCTCTGTATCTGGATTATTTTATAGGTTAGGGGTAAATCCATCTTGGCTATGGATATTGAAGCTCCAGTATCTATTAACATCGTGCACCCCGGACCCCTAACAGCACGCCAATAAATACCCGGGGGTCCCACTCTCTCTCTCTCTCTCTCTCTGAGGGCCGAGATCTGTCATTGTTTCATTGCGCTGAACATCTTTGCCAGATCCTCGGCTGAGACCTGTAGTATTGATCCGGGGCCCCGATCCACCACTACTGATACTACTCGGGGTCCCTGACCTTCCTCGTCTCCTCCTTTAGCTCAACAATCCCCCTGGTCATGCCCTAACCTTCGGCTAGGTAATTTATAGTTTATAAATTCTATGATTCTATGATCTCTCTGAGAAGCACCTCTAAATGCTTGCTGACCAGTCTTTCAAACTCCCCCAATATCACCTCAGACAGAGTCTCAACCATAATGGGAGCCCCACCGATGAACCTGCACCCGCCATTTTCATTCCTGTTGGACTCACAACAGCACTCGCTGGCGGATATTCGCTTGCCCTCAATCCTTCCCTGACCTTTCTTCTGGAGCTTTAACTTCCTAAACCTGCTCACCCCTGATACTGCGCATAAAGATCCAAAACATAAAGACGCTAGCAGGAGCCACCCAGGTGTGACTTCCACCTTCATGTCGCCACCGGAAGACCTAGTCGAGATGAATCCAACTGGCTCTCAAAAATACTTTTCCTTTTTCAGATGGCGAGGGAAAGCAAGTCATTGAGGGAATATACCAGTGATGGGAGTGTGGGCTGGTAGATTATGTGATAAAACCTGCAGCATTACACATGACTAGAGATGGCAACCCAAGGTACATCGCAGTTGCACATGTCCACCCTGTTACTGTGGTATTATAATAACTATAAGAACTGCAAGGGTTAATGAAATGTCCAGAGTAGCCACTAGAGGAAGCTACAGATGCAAATATGTAAGGCATTGAAGCTAAGCCTTGTGGGAGAGAGTAGTGAAGGAGTCAGACAGAAGTATTGATAGTGTGAGGAAGAGCAGATCATAGTTTATAACAGTATTAAGATTAGTTGTAGATGAGTGTAGTTTATATGTTATCAATCAACTATTATTTAGGAGTACGGGTTGAATCCAAATTGGTAGTGTTAATAATTTTTTGGGTTTGTTCAATTTCGAGCTATTTTATGGTCTTTGTGAACACTACGCCAACCATCCTAAGTTTAACAACACAAAGAACACCACATGGTACCAGGCGCAATTTCTCCAAGTAAGAAGCAGTTAGATTAGAAAAGATTAGCACAAGAAGATTGAAGAAAACAATCAAGACACTACAGAACTGTGAAAAATCTACATCAACGACAAATCATAACATGGAGGACCTCAAAATACCTGACCACTTCAGGACAAACCGTAGACTATGTCAAAACTGGACATTTTTTAAAACAGCTGTTTGAAGTTATCCTTTCTGCCTCTCTGCGAGAAAGTATCTCTGATCAAAGAAAAATAACACTCCTATTAAATTTGGCTGCACCGCAAGCATCAGAACTTTATGATTCCTTTGAATTTACTGCTGATGAGGACCGAACAAAATACAACATGATGCGACAAAAGTTCGATACACACTGCAAGAAGCAGTTGAATGAGACCTATGAACGCTACATGTTCAGAAAAAGGCTGCAGAGAAGAGGGAAGTCAGTCGATTCTTTAAGCAGCTTTTAAGTTAAGAGCGCAGTCCTGTAACCTTTCCTCAGCATCCGACCACTGCGCTACCGTACCGCCCGCAGGAGAAGAATGTTAAGAGTGAGAAGAAAATTGATCATCTGGGGCAGTACCGTGGGTTAGCACAGCTGCCTCATAGCGTCAGGGATCCTGGTTTGATTCCGATCTTGGGTGACTGTGTGGAGTTTGTACCTTCTCCCCGTGTCTGCATGGGTATACTCCGAGTATCCTCCCACAGTCCAAAGATGTGCAGGTATGGTGGATTGATCATGTGATCATGGTAAATTGCCCTGAAGTGTCCAAAGGTTAGGTGGGGTTACAGGGATAAGGTGTAGGAGTGGGCATGGTAGGTCGTATTTCGAAAGGTCATTGCAGACTCGATGGACTGAATGACCTCCTTCTGCTCTAGAGGGATTCTATGAAATGAAATATCTCTGCCTCCACCCATGAACAAAAAGGTGTACAGAGTAACGTTATTTCTCTTTCAACCCCCTACTTCATATTTATTTACTTCACTCAAGCTATTAATATATGATGTAAAGTTGAGGTGCCAGGATAGAACCTTGGGGAGCATCTATTCTCGCCTCTTGTTCATGAGAGAACATTCCCTTTATCCTTTTTCTGTTTGCTAATTAATTACCAACAAATGACCCAAGGTTACCTCCTGTTATTTTTATAAATCTTATCCGTTCTGAAAGTCCAGAGTGATACCATCAGCCTGTAAATGACTTCAATATGTCTAATAGACTTAGACCAGCATGACCTACCCTTTCCCAATCCATGTTGATTCTCGATCAGTTCCGACTCATTCAGAAACGCACCTGCACTCTTCCTGACAAATTGATGTCATCGACTGTCCTTCGATTTGAGGGCTGACATCTCAGGGTCGCGGGTTTCTGCCGTGGGTTTTCGTGTGACTGAACAGGCCAATTCTCAACCCGCCAATCTTTGGGCACATGGGGCAGGACGTCCCATGAGGCAGTGGGATCGGAGAGCAGGATTTACTTCCTTTTCTTTGCTGCTGCCGCTCTCCCTCAACATTGAGGCATTGTCACTCAAAGTGTGATGCAGCTTGATGGACAAGTTGTTGCCATTTTGAGTGATTGATAGTGAGCTCCTCCTACTATTGACATCAATGCTGCCGTGACTGAAGGAGAGTTTCAGGGTGTATTTGAATCATTTTTTTGTCCTCCCTCGAAAGTGGGCCAGAGTTGAGAATACAGGACCCAGCACGGAGACTCTTTTCAACCTTCCAAGCAAAATGTCCAGTCCGTTGTAAAAATCGATTTTGCATGAGTTTTATTTGAATGCTTGTGGGGTTGGCTTCAATGAGGACACTAGCATTTGTTAAAGGTTCTCCTAATGAATCCAGAAGCATTGCTGATGGGATTTCCCTAGTGCTTCTATGTGTCGCGAGTATGCAGGCCTTACTGCAGTACACAGAGGTGATAACTGCTCTGTACATTGGGACTTTTGTTGACTTAGAGGTTTTTGTTGTGAAGCACACTAGCTACCAGAGTTTGTAGAAAGCTGAGCCGATGCAGCCGATCCAGTGTTGGATCTCCTTTTCATAATAAAGGCTTTTATAGTGTACGGAATGCTGGAATAATTATATACGTTCAGTGATCCCACTGTACCATTTTCGTAATATGACTTGACTGAGAGCCCAGATATCCATTAGTCTTGTTGAAACAGCTGCACCCCAGAGAAAATGTTGCTTGATTGATAGCTCAGAAGTTCTGACCTCTGCAGTCAATATCACGCTCTTTTAGTTACACAAGGTTAAGTGGTTTAAGGGTTTGTGGCTGCCATTACCGGTACTTTAAAGGATTATTCATACTTTTATCTCTATGCACTTAATATTTTTTATTGACTATGTAACATATTGGAAACCAAAGAATTACTTTTTAAAAGCTTTGTTTTTAACACCTCCTACTGTCACTATAGGGTTCATGCAGTGTATCAGTAAACATGGAAGTGCCATTGATTGGCAGGGTGGTTATGAGAGGTGAAGGGGGTGAGCGAGGTGCAATACCGTGGGTGTATGAGGGGCCATTGGTATTTGGAGGAGCCTAGCTTGGTATGAAAAAAAGAATAGTGCAAAATAGGAACAGGCCCTTCTGCCCTCCAAGCCTGTGCCGAGCAGGCTGACCATTTAACCTAAAACCTTCTACACCTCATTGTCCCGTATCCCTCTATTCCCACCCTATTCATGTATTTGTCAAGATGTCCCTTAAATGTCATTATCGTAACTGCTCCACCACCTCCTCCGACAGCGAGTTCCAGGCATCCACTACTCTCTGCGTCAAAAAACTTCCCTCACACATCTCCTCTAAACTTTGCCCCTCGCATATTAAACGTATGTCACCTAGAATTGACTCTTTCACCCTGAGAAAAAGTTTCTGACTATCCAGAATGGAGTCCATTATCAAGGGCTATTGCTGTAGGGGAGCATAGCCTAGCATAGGGGGCATGAGGTGGCGTAGATAGAATAGGGGTGTCAGGGGTGAGGAAGCATTTGTGTTTTTATTTGAACTTGTGACGTTCCACAACACCTAGCTGCATTTTTCAAACAGCCCACCTCAGCACCTCACCCCTGTGGCTGGTGACTGGCCTGATTCCAGCTTCCATCCAGTCTGACGTAAAAGTAATTTTGAAGCTCTCTGTTATCAGTTTCAAATACGACAGCAGCTATGGAATTTTAGAGGCGAGTTCCAGATTTTCATAGAACCGTGCAAAATGAATCCCAGCATGCCTGCATCTACCAAAACAGTGGAAAGTGGGAAATGTCTCATGGCATGGTCTTCACTTGAACCCTGCTGGAACTAGAGTTCTGGCTAGTCATATAACTGGGCTGGTAGAGAGGCCTGTAAACAAAACACTGGGGGTGAGGGTCAAGTTTGGGAGGTTTGCGATCAATAGAGATGATAAGGGTAGAGAGGAGTGCAGGAGAAAGGGAAATGGTGCAGGAGAAAGGGAAATGATGATCAGAGAGTATGGTAGGAAGGGACAGAATGTACTAACCAACAGAATGGACCAACAGATGCGACTAATGGTTACAAAAATAGTAAAAAGTCAGGACTGAAAGATTTGGGCGTGATTTAATGAAAATGAAACAGAGTCCAGTGTCGAGCATATTCAGCCGGATGTTTCCCGACGTAGAAGTGCCGAGAAAGATCCCGCTATCTAATAGGGCGCTGTTTTATTTTGGAGCCTCAGCAGCGAACGTCCCGTCAAGGCCGCATTTAGTCTCATTTCTGCACCGAGGGGCTTAGCTCGTTTCCGCCGCTTCCCCCCTCCCCCCTCCCCAATGCTCCAACTCACCATTAGGGGGTCACAAGTCCCCCACATGCCATCAAATAAGGGCACCCCTGGGTGAACTTCCAAGGTGCCAGCCTGGCAGTTCCAGGATGTCCAGGTGGCATCAGGGGTGCCAGAGCATCACCCTGTCCAGAGCCCAGCCACTCTGGTGCCCCCCGATCCCCTGGGAGACGCCCCTAAGTGCCGGTACACCTGGTCCCTGTTTGTGGAGACTAGTATTAACTGGGGCTCACCTGGGGTCTATGAGGTGACTGGATTTGTTCCCAAAGCCTGGGTTAGATCAGACAGTTGCATATTAAAGTGAGACTGATTGCGGCATCTGGCGAGATCCCAAGGGATCTCGCGGGTGGGAAAAGCTGGGTGAATCCCGTGAATGGCCTCGTGGGAGTTAACGGCCGCATCACACCCTTTGCCCTGTGTGTGTGACATTCATAATAAAACAGGTGTATTAATAGTTTAGAAATAAGTCAACCAGACAGCAGGCTATACTTGTTCTGAAAATGTGCAAAGAGAAACTAATGAATTATTTAATAGATAACAGTGAGCATAATGTGGTTAAACTTTCTGTTTGAAAGAGAGAGGAGTGCACCAAAATTTAGTTCTGTAAACTCTTTTTTAAAATAAGAGTGCCCAATTACTTTTTTCCAATTAAGGGGCAATTTAGTGTGGCCAATCCTACACTGCACATCTTTGGGTTGTGCGGTCGAAACCCACGCAAACACGATGAGAATGTACAAACTCCACATGGACAGTGACCCAGAGCCGGAATCGAACTTGGTACCTCAGTGCCATGAGGCAGCAGTCTGTGCCACCATGCTGACCTAGTTCTGTAAACTTAAACAAGGGCAATTATGAGGATACGAGGACAGAACTAGCTAAAATGAACTGGTAAATTAGGTTAAAGGATAGGTCAGTAGAGATACAATGGGAGGCATTTAAGGAGATATTTCAGAATACTCAGAAAAGACACTTTCCAATGAGAAAAAAGATTCTAAAAGAAGAAAACACCATCCAGAGCTAACGAATGAAGTTAAAGATCGTATCAAATTGAAAGAAAAGTGTATAATGGCACAAATCTGAGTGGCAGATCGGAAGATTGGACATAATATAAAGAACAGCAAAGAATAACTGAAAGATTAATCAGGACGGAGAAATTAGAGTATGAGGTAAAGCTAGCTGGAAATATAAAAACTGGGAGTAATATATTTAGGTATTTAAAAAGGAAATCAATAAATGGAGTGAGCCTTGATTCTGCAGAGAACCAGTCTGTGGAATTAATAATGAAAAATAAATAACAGAAATTTTTCATCCATCTCCACCGTAAAGGATACAAATAACATCCCTGAAATAATAGTGAATCGGGAAGTGAAAAAGAGGGAGGAAATTAAAACAATTGCAGTCACCAGCTAAAACGTACTGAGAAATTGTTGGAACTAGTTGGGGCAACACGGTAGCACAAGTGGCTAGCACTGTGGCTTCACAGCGCCAGGGTCCCAGGTTCAAATCCCCACTGGGTCACTGTCTGTGCTGAGTCTACATGGGTTTCCTCTGGGTGCTCCGGTTTCCTCCCACAGTCCGAAGACGTGGAGGTTAGGTGGATTGGCCATGCTAAATTGCCCTTGGTGTCTAAAAGGTTAGGAGGGGTTATTGGATTACAGGGATAGGGTAGAAGTGAGGGCTTAAGTGGGTCGGTGAAGACGCGATGGGCCGAATGGCCTCCTTCTGTACTTTAAGTTCTATTTAATACTATGTAAAAGCTGACGTGTTCTCAGATCCTGATGGAATTCATCGTGGGGTCTGAAAATAAATGGTTGCTGAGATAATAAATCATAGAATCATAGAATTTACAGCGCAGAAGGAGGGCATTTGGCCCATCGAGTCTGCACCAGCCCTTAGAAAGAGCACCATACCCAAGCCCACACCTCCACCCTATCCCCATAACCCCACCTAACCTTTTGTGGACACTAGGGGCAATTTAGCATAGCCAATCCACCTAACCTGCACATCTTTGGACTGTAGGAGGAAACTGGAGCACCCGGAGGAAACCTACACAGACACGGGGAGAACATGCAGACTCCACACAGACAGTGACCCAATCCGGGAATGGAACCTGGGACCCTGGTGCTGTGAAGCAACTGTGCTAACCACTGTGCTACCGTGCTGCCCTGGGTTGGTTTTAATATTCATGCATTGGTTTTACCTGGACTCTGGGATGGTTCCATTGAATAGTGAATGTGACTTCTCCATTTCAGAAAGGTGGAAGACAGAAAGCAGGAACTACATACTGATCAGCTTAACATTTGCCATAGGGATTATGCTGGAATCTAACACAAAGGATTGGATTTGGATTTTGTTTATTGTCACGTGTACCAAGGGACAGTGAAAAGTATTTTTCTGCGAGCAGCTCAACAGATCTTTAAGTACATGCAAAGAGAAAGAAATAAAAGAAAATACATAATAGGGCAACACAAGGTACACAATGTAACTACAAAACACCGGCATCAGGTGAAGCATACAGGATTGTAGGCATACAGGGAGCGAGGCAACAAGAAACTCCCAATGCAACAGGCAGAGTCAACATGGATTTGTGAAAGGGAAAACATATTTGAACAGGTTATTGGACTTCTTTGAAACAAGTAACTTGGATAAAGGGGAACCTGTGAACACAAGTTGCCACATCAAAAGTCACTCCACAAAATAAGAGTTCATGGCATAGGAGGCAATAGATTAGCATGTATGGAGGATCGGTTAGCTAACAGGAAAGAGAGAGGGCCTCAGCTATTGACAATCTATATCAGTGACTTGGATGAAGGGACAAATGTATGGTTGTTAAATTCACTGATGATGCAAAGGTAGGAAAGTAAGTTGTGGAGAGGACATCAGGAGTTTGAAAAGAGACATAGATAGGGTTATGTGACTGGGCAAAAATTTGGCAGATGGGAGCATAATGTGAATTTATCCACTAGAATAGAAAAGCAGTATATTTAAATGCAGAGGGATTGCAGAACTCTGCAGTAGGAATCTGGGTGTCCTGATACACGGATCCCAACAAGTTAGTATGCAGGTGCAATAAGTGATTAGGAAGGTGTGACAACCCTGAGGAGGACCATGGGGGATCATTGTTAGATCCCCCCATGCGGATCATGGAGTAAGAGTTTCCCTGGTAATGGGTGGTATCCCAGATGGGACTCGTTAACTCAGCCCTTTTATGTGCTGCCGTGAAGCTGGACTGGTAGCTCCAGGCTGGGCCTCTGCTGTTATACGTCATTGTAATGACTTTACCTTTTAGTTATAAATAAACAAAGTTAACCTTTCAGCCCATGACTCCTGGATTACACACTGGCAATGAGGATGGGATCAGTGGAAATCTGCTATCCTTACCTGGTCTGGCCTACATATGACTCCAGACCCCACAGCAATATGTTTTTTTTAATTTAAAAAAAATTCCAATTGAGGGGCAATTTAGCATGTCCAGTCCAACTACCTAGCACCATCTTTGGATTGTGGGGGTGAGACCCATGCAGACATGAGGAGAATGTTCAAACTCCTCACGGATAGTGACCCGGGGCTGGGATCGAACCTGGGCGATCGGTGCCTTGAGGCAACAGTGCGAACAACTGCGCCACCGTGCCACCCTTGACAGCAATATGGTTGACTCTTAAAATGCCACTCAGTTTGAGGGCAACTAGGGATAGCCAAAAAATGCTGGCTTTGCCAGCGACACCCAAAGAAAACCTGACTTGCGTCTTGTACATGGTGGACAGACTTTGGGAAGTTGGGAGATGAGTTACTTGCTGCCAAATTCCAAGCCTCTGACCTGCTCTTCTACCCACAATAATTATATCGCTGCCCCAGTTCTGTTTCACCCCCTGAATGTTGGTCAGGGGGGAATTCAGAATGGAATTGACATTGAGTGTCATGGGGAGATTTTAAAATTCACTCTTGTTGGAAATGGTCATTGCCTGGCACTTCTGTGGCGGCAATGTGACTTGCTACTTCTCAGCCCAAGCTTGGATAGGTCTTGCCGCAAGTGGACATGGAATGCTTCAATATCGACATTGAAGTCCCCCGCCCGGACTACATTGTGCCCTTGCCTCCTTCAGTTCTTCCTCCAAGTGGTGTTCAGTATGGAGGCGTACTGAGTCATCAGCTGAGGAGGGGTGATAGGTGGTGATCAGCAGGAGGTTTCCTTGTGATGTTTGACCTGATGCCAGGAGACTTCTCGGGTTTCAAAGGGCAATGTTGAGAAATCCCAGGGCGCACCCTCCTACTGTGTGCTGCCACCTCTAGGATGGTGATGGTGGTGTCTGAGACGTAGTCATACTCATGGAATCATACCTTGCAGATGATGTCAGGCTGTTGCTTGACTAGCCTGTGGGCCACCTCTCCTAATTTTGGACTAGCCTGTGGGCCACCTCTCCCAATTTTGGCACAGTTTAGCTATGTTGCCGAACAGCTGGTTGCCCCTTACGCAGACAAGGCCAGCAGCGTGGGTTCAATTCCTGTACCATCTGAGGTTACTCGTGAAGGTTCCGCCTTCTCAACCTTGCTCCGTGCCCGAGGTGACCCTCAGATTAAATCACCACCAGCTCTCACTCCTCAAAGGGGAAAGCAGCCTCTGGTCATCTGGGACTATGATGACTTTACTTTGCTGAGACCGAGGTGGGGGGGGGTGGCAACTTTTTAGAAGTGGTGTGCTAATTCTTTATTTATTCGCTCTAATTTAAGGTTTTGTGTGCCAAAAAAGGCAGTTGACAAAGCAGCCAAAGCCTTGCCACAACTTAGCAACTGAATGTTGCTATGAAGTGGAATGTCATCATATGCCCTATCATTTCTTCTAGCATCAAATCAAAGCAAATTGAATGACAAGGAATTTGATCATACCACTGTATTCATCACATTATTAAGGTCTGATTTCGAAATTTCAGCACACAGGCTATGATGGACGGTGCAGTGAAATATGACTTTCGGGTGGCAATTTGATCCACAAAGAAATCACAAATCCCTTTTGTTTTGGGACCTTGACAGGAGCACCATCTGTTGCCAGACATAAAATTTTTCTGATATCGGCTCCTCGTTCTTTGAAATGTTTCGCAAAATATTTCCAATAGGTCTTTCCGGGTTTGCCATGCCAAGCAGGGGATTTAGGCAACAAAGTTCCTATCAGATTTCATCAAAAGCACGATATCAACAGCCGAATGTGGAACGCCATTTATATGCAAACTCTCATTGAGTGATCTTTTTGTTGATGCCTTCTGCGTTTTTACTCGGGCATCACCCAACCGTTTTGACAGTCGGGCAGTTCTTTAATTCATAGAATATCTACAGTGCAGAAGGAGGCCATTCGGCCCATCGGGTCTGCACCAACCCTGTGACAGAACACCTGCCCCAGACCTCAACCCTATTCCCATAACCTCACCTAACCTTTTGGACACTGAGGGGTAATTTAGTATGGCCAATCCACCTAACCTGTACATTTTTGGACTGTGGGAGGAAACCAGAGCACCCGGAGGAAACCCACACAGACACGGGGAGAAAGTGCAAACTCCACACATTCAACCGAGACCGGAATCGAACCCGGGTCCCTGGCGCTGTGAGGCAACAGAACTGACCACTGTGCCGTCTGTGCTTCACTAATTATGAGCCTCCTGTTGAGCAGCAACCACAGAACAAAAGGCACACTTGACCCCTCAAATCCCTCCTCACTAACTTCTGGGGACCTGCGCCAAAATTGAGAGATGAATAGTCTGGCATTTTCTTACTCTCAGAATCATGCCTTATAGCCAAAGCTGAAGCATTTGCTACAATCTTCAAACTAATGGATGATCCATCTTGGTCTCCTCCTGAGGTCACAGACATTAGTTCTCAGCCAATTTGATTGAATAGATGTGATATCAAGAAACAGCTGAAGGCACAGAATATTGCAAAGGCTATGGGCCCTGAACAATATTCTGGCAATAATGCCGAAGACAAGTGCTCCAGAAGTAGCCCATAGCCACGCTGTTCCAGTACAGCTACAATAATGGCTACAAACCAGCCATGTGGAAAATTGCCCAGTTATGCTCGCTTCAGTAAACACTGGTCAAATCCATTCCAAGCAATGACCTGTCCATCTGTCTTGAATCAAACCCTGGCAGAGTGATGGAAGGTGTCATTGACTGTGCTATCAAACAGCACTTAATCAGCAATACATAAGAACATAAGAACTAGGAGCAGGAGTAGGCCATCTGGCCCCGGGAGCCTGCTTCGCCATTCAATGAGATCATGGCTGATCTTTTGTGGACTCAGCTCCACTTTCTGGCCCGAACACCATAACCCTTAATCCCATTATTCTTCATAAAACTATCTATCTTTACCTTAAAAACATTTAATGAAGGAGCCTCAACTGCTTCATTGGGCAAGGAATTCCATAGATTCACAACCCTTTGGGTGAAGAAGTTCCTCCTAAACTGAGTCCTAAATCTACTTCCCCTCATTTTGAGGCTATGTCCCCTAGTTCTGCTTTCACCCGCCAGTGGAAACAATCTGCCCGCATCTATCCTATCTATTCCCTTCATAATTTTAAATGTTTCGATAAGATCCCCCCATTGTTTTGTTTTGTTTCTTCGATAATTTTTGCTCTTTATATTTTGGATTATTTACCTGCCTCATATTCGGGCACAGGGCTGGGGATCTTGACAGGGTGCTCATAAAGTAATCTACCCTGTCTGACTCTCTCTCACCAATTTCAGTTATCACAACACTACTAAGTTTGAGATTTTCATTTCCCCTGGTTTGAAGTGTGCTTCCTGATTTCACAGTGAAGTGGCCCGGCTCCAATGATCGGATTGTGTCTCCTTGTTTTGCGTTCTCCCACCAGAGGAAGTAATTTTTATGTGTTGACCTTATTGGTTTCTTTAATGTTTATCATTGTCAGCACCTCAGTCTTATAAACTCCAGCTGATACAAACCAGGTTGATGCGCTTGTCATCATAGTTTATTGTCAAGTTTGCATGGTCCATGAGCAGCTAGAGGGGCAAATTAAAAAGCTGAACCTCAAAAGGGTAACAATCTCTCTATTTACGATCTGAGCCACAAGCCAAATTGGCGTAAGGTAAATCAGATTCGATCGTTAAATGGGAGGCTGAAAACCTGGTGTAGGAGGAATACACTTGGATTCATGGGACACTGGCACCAGTTCTGGAGAAATTGGGAACTGTATCCTTGGGATGGTGTTCATCGGACAACCGTGTGACCAATGTTCTGGAGAGTTGTTGAACTAGTTTATTTAAATTAGGCCAGCATTTGTTGCCCATCCGTAATTGCCATTGAGAAGGTGGTGGTGAGCTGGCTCCTTGAACCGCTGTGGTCCATGTGGTGTAGATACACCCACAGTTCCGTTAGGGATGGAGCTCCAGGATTTTGACCCAGCGACAGTGAAGGATGGCGATTTATTTCAAAATCAGGGTGGTGAGTGACTTGGAGGGGAACGTTCAGGTGATGGTGTTCCCATGTATCTGCTACCCTTGTCCTTTTAGATGGTAGTGATTGTGGGTTTGGAAGATGCTGCCTAAGGAGCATTGGTGAGTTGCTGCAGTGTATCTTGTAGATAGTAGACACATTTGCCACTGTGTTAGTGGTGGAGGGAGTGAATGTTTGTGGAAGGGGTGCCAATCAAGCGGGCTGCTGGATGGTGTTAAGCTTCTTTGTTGTTGGAGCTGCATTTATCCCTGAGGCAAGTGGAGAGTATTTAATCACACTCATGACTTATGCCTTGTAGATGGTGGACAGGCTTTGGGGAGTCAGGAGGTGAATTACTCGCCATACGATTCCTCACATCTGATCTGCTCTTGTAGCCACAGTATTTATATGGTTAGTCCAGTTCAATTTCCGATCAATGATAACCCCCAGGATATTGATAGTGGGGGATTCAGTGATGGTAATACCATTGAAAGTCAAGGGGCAATGGTTTGATTCTCTCTTTTGGAGATGGTCATCACTTGGCACTTGTGTGGCGTGAATGTTACTTGCCACTTGTCGGCCCAAGTCTGGATATTACACTTGTCTTGCTGCACTTGTATGTGGACTGCTTCGGTGTTTGAGGAGTCACAAGTGGTGCTGAGCATTGTGCAATCATCAGCGAACATCCCCACACCTGACCTTATAGAACATAGAACAGTACAGCACAGAACAGGCCCTTCGGCCCTCAATGTTGTGCCGAGCCATGATCACCCTACTCAAACCCACGTATCCACCCTATACCCGTAACCGAACAACCCCCCCCCTTAACCTTACTTTTATTAGGACACTACGGGCAATTTAGCATGGCCAATCCACCTAACCCGCACATCTTTGGACTGTGGGAGGAAACCGGAGCACCCGGAGGAAACCCACGCACACAGGGGGAGGACGTGCAGACTCCACACAGACAGTGACCCAGCCGGGAATCGAACCTGGGACCCTGGAGCTGTGAAGCATTTATGCTAACCACCATGCTACCCTGCTGCCCTTGATGTTGGAGGAAAGATAATTGATGAATTAGCTGAAAAGGTTAGGCCTAGGAAACTAGCAGTCTTGTCCCTGGAATGAGATGACTGACCTCCAACCAAAATAGCCACCTTCCTTTGTGCAAGGTATGACTCCAACCAGCGCAGAGTTTTCTCTCAAATTCCCATTGACTCTATTTTTGCTCAGACTCCTTGATGCCATACTCAATCAAATATTGCCTTGATGTCAAGAGCAGTCACTCCCACCTCACCTCCCCTCTGGAGTCAGTTCTTTCGTTCGTGTTTGAACCAATTTTCTGTAATGGAGTCTGGAGCCAAGTGACCCAGGTAGAAGCCAAACTGAGCATCCGTAAGCAGGTTATTGCTAAATGCTGCTTGATAGCACTGTAGATGACACTTTCCATCACTTTACTGATGATCGAGAGTAGTCTGGGGTGGTAAGGCTGGGTTGGATTTGTCCTGTTTTTTATGAACAGGATATAATGTTAATGGGGGTTGTTGGGTTACTGGTATAGGTTGGATACGTGGGCTTGAGTAGGGTGATCATTGCTCGGCACAACATTGAGGGCCGAAGGGCCTGTTCTGTGCTGTACTGTTCTAATTCTAATATCAGGGCAATTTTCCCATTGCCAGGTAGATGCCAGTCTTGTAGCTGTACTGGAAGAGCTTTGCAAGTGCCGCAGCAAGGTCTGGAACACACGTCTTCACTTCTATTGTGGGATTATTGTCAGGACCCACTGTCTTTTCCATATCCAGAGCCTTCAGCTGTTCCTTGATATCATGTGGAGTGAATTGAATTGGCTGAATTCTGGTATCTCTGATGCTGGGGACCCCTGGAGGACACCGAGATGGATCGTCCACTCTGCACGTCTGGCTGAAGATCGTTGCAAATGCTTCGGCCTTCTCTTTTGTGCTGATGTGCCGGGCTCCTCCATCATAGATAGATAGATAATATATTTGCTGAACACAAATACATCTAAGGGAAATGGGGCAAAGATAGCTATAAGGAATTAGGCCACAGATCAGCCATGATCTCATTAAATAGCAAGACAGACTCCAGGGGCTGAATGGCCTACTCCTATTCCCATGTTCCATTTGAGGATGGGGATATTTGTGGAGCCTCCTCCTCCAGTAACTTGTTTAATTGCCCACCACCCTTCATGGCTGGATGTGGCAGGACTGCAGGGCTTAGATCTGATCTGTTGGTTGTGGGACCACTTAGCTCTGTCTATTACATGCTGCTTATGTTGTTTGGCATGCAGGTTGTCCTGTATTGTAGCTTCACCAGGTTGTCACCTCATTTTGTTAGGGTTAGGGTGCTGCTCCTGGCATGCTCTCCTTCACTCTTTATTGAATCAAGCTTGATCCCCTGGCTTGGTGGTCTCGGTAGGGTCGGGGATAAGCCAGGCCATAAGATTATAAATTGTGGCTGAGTGAATGTTGCTGTTGGTTACCCACAGTGCCTCATGGAAGCAGAGTATTGAGTTGCTAGATCTATAATGAATCTATCCAATTTAGCACGATGGTAGTGCCACAGCATGCAATGGACTGTATCCTCAGTGTGAAGACAGCACTTTGTCTCTACAATGACTGTACAGTGGACACTCCTCCCGATATTGTCACCTGTGATAGGCAGGTTGGTGAGGATGCCATTTAGTATGTTTTCCCTCTTGTTGAACCAACTAAATGGAACCCCTCACCACCTGTCACAGTCCCAGTCCAGCAGTTACCTCCCTTGGGTCTATCTTGGTGATGGACATTGAAGTCCCCCACCCAGAGTACATTCTGTGTCCTTGCCACCCTCAGTGCTTCCTCCAAATGGTGTTCAACATGGAGGAGTACTGATTCATCAGCTGAAGGGTGACGATACGTTGTAATCAGCAGGAGGTTTCCTGGCCCATGTTTAACCTGAATCCATGAAATTTCATGGGGTCTGGAGTGTATGTTGAGGACTGCCAGAGCAACTGCATCCCGACTGAATACCGCTATGCTACCACCCCTGCTGGGTCAGGACATAACCAGGGATGGTGATAGTGGTGTCTGGGGCGTTATCTGTAATGTAAGGTTGCGTGAGTATGACTATGTCAGGCTTATGCTTGACTAGCCTGTGAGACCGCTTTCCCAAGTTTGGCAGAAGTCCCCAGATGTTGGGGCGACAGGACTGGGCAGCACACTGGCGCAGTAGTTAGCATGGCGGTGAAGTCCCAGGTTCAATCCCAGCCCTGGGTCACTGTCCGTGTGGAGCTTGCACATTCTCCCCATGTCTGCATGGGTCTCACCCCCACAACCCAAAAGATGTGCAGGGTAGGTGGATTGGCCATGCTAAATTGCCCCTTAATTGGAAATAAAATAATTGGATACTCTAAATTTTTTTAAAAAGGAATGGGTTTGCTTTTGTCGAGGCCGGGCGGCCCGTCTGGTTTCTTTCCCCTTTTATTGACTCTGTAGCAGTTTGATACAACTGAGCTGGGCCATTTAAGACCATTGCTGTGGCTGTGGGGCCCATTGCAGATTTAATTCCCGAAAGGGGCATTGGTGAACCAACTTTTATTTTTTTACAACAATCGACAATGGTTATCATTGGACTTATAATTCCAGATATTTATTGTATTCAATTTCCACCATCTGCTGTGGCGGGATTCAAACCTGGGTCCCCAGGATCTCTGTAGCACCGGTCCAGTGGCAATAACACCATGCCACTGCCTCCCCTAGCATGGTGCAGAGGTATTTAAACTAAGTATTGGGGATGAGGGATCAAATTTGGGAAGATGTGATCAATAGAGACGTCAAGGCAAGAGAGATGGGAAGGAGTAAGGGAAATTTCAAAGAATTTACAGTGCAGAAGGAGGCCATTTGGCCCATCGAGTCTGCACTGGCCCTTGGAAAGAGCACCCCACTTAAGCCCACACTTCCAACCTATCCCCGGAACCCAGTAACCCCACCTAACCTTTTTGGACACAAAGGGCAATTTAGCATGGCCAATCCACCTAACCTGCATATCTTTGGACTGTGGGAAGAAATCGGAGCACCCGGAGGAAACCCACGCAGGCACGGGGAGAACATGCAGACTCCGCACAGACAGTGACCCAAGCCGGGAATTGACCCGGGACCCTGGAGCTGTGAAGCAATTGCGCTAACCACTATGCTACTGTGCTGCCCCCCCCACGGAAGTATAGTGTTTAGCACAAATTATGATCATAGTGTGGCAGGAAGGGGCAGAGTGTACAAACCTAAGGGTGCACCAACAGATGAGGATAGAGGTTCCAAAAAGCATAAAAATACAACTAAAGGCTCTATATCGGAAATTATGTAACATTGGGATGAATCAGCGGTGGAAATAGTAAAGTTGTCTCTATGGCTCAGTCGGTTAGTGTGTTCGGCTGTTAATGTAAAGACTGGTGGTTTGATCTCGCCCAAGGACAAAGTGGCTTTTAACACCATGCCACAGTGATTTGAGTTTTTTCTATGGTGGGTGGCACGGCAGCACATTGGTTAGCACTGTGGCTTCACAAAGCCAGGGACCTGGGTTCAATTCCCGGCTTGGGTCACTGTGCGAGGTCTGCACATTCTCCACTTGTCTGCGTGGCTTTCCTCCTGGGTGCTCCGGTTTCCTCCCACAAGTCCCGAAAGACGTGCTTGTTAGGTGAATTGAACATTCTGAATTCTCCCTCTGTGTACCCAAACAGGTGCCTTGGTGTGGGGAACAGGGGATTTTCAGAGGAAGCCTACTTGGGCCCCAATAAAGATTATTATTATAGTAATAAATACATTGAGCTGAAAGCCATTACAGAGACATGGTGCAGGATGACAATAGACTGGGATCTGAATACTCGAGGGTAAATGATATTTAGAAAGGACAGGAAGCTAGAAAAAAGTGGAGGGATAACTCTGTGAATTAAGGATGACATTGGTACAATAGAGAAAGATGACGTTAATGCAGATCAAGATGTGGAATCAGTTTGAGGAGAAATGAGAAATAGTAAAGGTAACAAGACAGAGTGGTTTAATCGACCCATCAATAGTTACTACGGCATCATGAATAAACTCAGCAGATATTGCTGTTATCATTCTGGTGAGTGTTTGCACTCTCTTCAAGGCCTGTCCATCCTTCCTGAAGTGTAGGAATGAATTCAGTGCTTCACATGGGAACAAGGGCAGCACGGTAGCATTTAGGGCAGCACGGTAGCATGGTGGTTAGCATCAATGCTTCACAGCTCCAGGGTCCCAGGTTCGATTCCTGGCTGGGTCACTGTCTGTGCGGAGTCTGCACGTCCTCCCCGTGTGTGCGTGGGTTTCCTCCGGGTGCTCCGGTTTCCTCCCACAGTCCAAAGATGTGCGGGTTAGGTGGATTGGCCAGGCTAAATTGCCCTTAGTGTCCTAAAAAATAATGTTAATGGGGGTTGTTGGGTTACTAGTATAGGGTGGATACGTGGGGTTGAGTAGGGTGATCATTGCTCGGCACAACATTGAGGGCCGAAGGGCCTGTTCTGTGCTGTACTGTTCTAAACCAGGACTCTGAACAATTGAGGTTTCACTTGGTCACTTTTATATTCCAACCACTGTACAATAAAGGCCAATACTCCATTAACCTTTTTAATTATTTATTTTATCTGTCCCGTAGCTTTTAATAATTTATCTACATGATCATTCAAATCCCTTTGCCCATTTACAGATTTTAGTTTTTCATCATGGAATAAATACTCTGACTGTTTTTCTCGGATCTGAAGAGTATGACCTCCGACTTCCCCACATCAGACTCCATCTGCCATGGTTATACCGTGCCATCCTCAAGCATGTAAACAAATTACTGCTCCTTCTCAACTTGGATCATCTAGAAACTTGAATATATAAATCTCCATTCCATTATCCAGTTTATAACATATTGGGTTGTTGGATTAGCTCGACAGACTGCTAACCTTCTGCACACCGTCTTCCCACAATCTTTTCCATGGTGCACAGGATCTCTCAATTCCAACTCGTTGGTTTTGGCCCTCTAGTGGCTTATGTATTCTATCTGAAGTTCCCAGGTATGGTTGACACCCAAACAGCACACCTCTGGGGTCACCACAATGGCAATGGAAAGAAAGCCATATAGATATAATTTCACTTTTTAAACCTTTTACTGTAATAAACCAACATAATACAAACACTAAGAAACTGGAGAAAAATATTTCAAACAAAGTTTAATTTCACTTTAAATAGTCAATGCATTGGCTGCAGAGTGGTTAGCACTGCTGCCTCACACCGCCTAGGACCAGGGTTCGATCCTGGCCCCGGGTCATTGTCTGTGGAGTTTGCACATTCTCCCCGTGTCTGCGTGTGCCTCACCCCCACAGCCCAAAGATGTGCAGGGTAGGTGGATTGGCCACGCTAAATTGCCCCTTAATTGGAAAAATGTAATTTAAAGAAGTAGTCAATGCAATGAAGAAATGCCTCATCTTGGTACGAGCACTCATATCACTCCTGCTACAAGTGAAATCACACCATCTTCCCACAATCTTTCCCATGGTGCACGGGATCTCTCAATTCCAACTCGTTGGGTTTGGCCCTCTAGTGGTTTATGTATTCTATCTGAAGTTCCCAGGTATGGTTGACACCCAAACAGCACACCTCTGCAGACTATCCTTCGCTAGATTCACACCAGTCTTGATAGCATACAATTCCCAGAGACTCCCTTCTACAATGCCTAAAAAATGACCTGGTTGGCTAAGCCAAAACTGACACCGTATCAATGGAGATCTTGTCAAATCCTCACTCTGCTTTCACATTTTTTTAAGCTGTCCTTTAAACCATACAACACAAACAGTGACATAGTCCCTGCTGTATTAGAGCCTTCTCCCTGCTTTGAACAAGAATATGTTCTTAACCGTAGGGTTAAGTGGTTGAGCCCAGTGTGATGAATGTAATAATTTCACATATATTATACGCATTTAGTGCAATAAAGGTTTAAAGCCTGTTAGTATTTGACTGTTCTTTAAAAAATCCTGATTTGAAAGGTAGCAGGCTTTTTGGCTACAGAGGTGCAATTAAAGCATAATAAAAGTTGGTTAATGGAATTTTGTTTATATTAAGAGGGTTCCCTGGGAGTAGATAATTAGACATTGGGTGCAATTCAGTTAAAGTCCACTGAATGGTGAGTTTAAGAGGGTGATTCTCAGTGGCTGCAGTGCTGACAAGGACCCTGCTATTCAATGGCATTTGCGGGGAACTCCATCGAGGCCACTCTTTAAGCTAAACCGCCAATACAGAAAGGCTATTCGCAGATCGGCGTACCATTTTTAAAGGCAGCCCCAATCTTTCGACCCCCCCACCCCAGTACCCCAACCATGTCCTCTGTTCTCCCACTTCACCCAGCTTACCTCTTCAGGGGTCCTCAAGCACCCCCATACCTCACCTTTTATGGGCAAGGCTCCCTGGCACCTGACCCCAGGCATGGACAACCTGGCAACTGGTATTGCGGCTCTGTCCATGTCTTTCCAGCCTGGCAGAGTGTGAAATCACTCCTGGAGTGAAGTATCCTTTCCTCACAGTCTTACAAATTAAATTAAATATTTGGGTTTCTGTCTGCTATCCTAGCTACAATTAGTGTCTGGTATGGGATTGCAATAAGCTATAATTTGATCTCCCAACTATGAGTTCATTTACCCTTTTTGCTTTTTAACTTTCATCCATAGCAACCTTAGGTCACATTGGCACTCCACTAGTCAGAGGGAACAGTGCTGGGGTCACACTTATTTACAATATATATTAATGACTTGGATGAGGGAAATGAATGCACTTTTGCCAAGTTTGCTGATGACACAAAATAGGTCGGAAAGCAAGTGATGAGCATGACACAAGAGTCTACAGAGGGATACGTACAGGTTAAGAGAGTGGGCAAAAACTTGTAAAATTAAATATATTGTGTGAAAATGTGAAATTATTCACTTTGGTAAGAAAAATAAAGGAGCTGAATATTACTTAAATAGAGAACGACTGCAGAAAGCTGCAACACTGAAGGATTTGGGGGGTCCTCATGCATAAATCACAAAGAGCTAGCATGAAAATTCAGCAGGTAATAGGGAAGGTAAATGGAATTTTGGCTTTTTATTTCAAAGTAAGAAGTCTGATAACACAAATAGCCGATGGGCCAACTTTCCTACGACGTTGGTCGCGTGTCCCCTCAATTTTTAAAGACCTCGCTCTGTGTCCAGCACCGCCATAGTCGGGGGGGTTCCACTGGCATGGAGGGCTTCTGCGGGGGATTGGTGGGGGGTGATCCATGGGGGAAATGGGGGTGCTATCTGGTCGCGCCATGTTGTACGGCTAGGCCGCAGCAGGTCACGGCTGTGCACATGCGCGGCCACGGAGCCGGCCATTCTGCATCCTTATCTGCAGGTAAAGCCAGGGGCCACAGTCCACAGCCGCCTCGCGAGGTCCCCAAAAATTGAGAGGACACGCGATCGACGCCGTCGGGTAGTTGGCCCATCGGAGATTTCGGCATTGGTAGCTATTCTCTGCCCAATCACATTTCCCGATTTCAGCATTGTCTAACGGAGAATCCTGTCCCATGTTTGATCAGACGGTTAGTAAAGAGGAGGCGGTGGATGAAGTTAATATCTTTAGTTCAAGGATTAGTTTACACGATGTAGCTGCTTGCCCCCCCCCACCGGGTGAAGCATCGGTGTGGAGCTGGCGGCAACCTTTTGGTCGTAAGACCAGACACTTCTTCCGGACAGAGCCCCAAAATCGGAGAATCCAGCCCTTAGTCTCAGAAATGGGGAATCCCGCCCATGGTTTCTGACAACTGAACCTCAGCCTCCCTATCAGCACTCCTCCAGCTCTCTTCCTCCTGTCTCAACCTGTGGCGTTGTGATCTGGTTACCATATAATCGGGAAACACTCCCAGATATACTTCTTGCAACATCTCAGATGTTTGACTTTACACTGGCTTTTCAACCAAAGTAGAGATCACTCCCACCTGTGATCCAGCTATAATCATTACCTCAGATAAACTGTACCTCTGAAGAAAATAATTTTTCTATTATTCCTACTACCATTTCACCACTTTTTACCAGACTGTCTAACCTTACCCTACAAAGCAGCACACTACGGCTGTCACCACTAATTCTACATATTATAACCTTTTCTGGAAACACTCCTTCCAACCTACATATCTCTTTATTGCCCACCATTAAAGATGGATTTGCTCCTGTATCCCTTAAGATTATAATCTCAGGGCAGCACGGTGGCCTAGTGGTTAGCACAGCTGCCTCACGGCGCTGAGGTCCCAGGTTCGATCCCGGCTCTGGGTCACTGTCCGTGTGGAGTTTGCACATTCTCCCTGTGTCTGCGTGGGTTTCACCCCCACAACCCAAAAATGTGCAGAGTAGGTAGATTGGCCACACTAAATTGCCCCTTAATTGAAAAAAAATAATTGGGTAATCTAAATTTATAAAAAAAAATGTTTATAATCTCCTTATTTAGAGGTGACAGAGGAATTCTGAACGAGAGTATAAGGAAAATTAGTTTTTGTTAAAGCAAACTATTTACAGGTCACAATCCATGTCCCATCCAGGACGTCTATGCCTAGGCTCCTATCTAGGCCTGCAATTATCCCACTTGTGGGCCCCGCCCTTTCATTGGGGGAGCTCCTATTCCACGAGGCTCTTGGGGAGGCGAATCGGTCCCTTCCTGCAGGTTTCCTGAGGGTAACAACCCCCCCTCCACCTCAAAAACAAATTCAGTTGATTTTCATTAGGGTGTCAAGAACTTGGTAATCCACTCCCCTGGGGTCTCTCAGCTGTATTTAAATGGTACTGTTATACTATGACTGATGACTTGGGGTCATAGTGGTTTGCCACCGATTACATCAGCTCTTTGAATATCTTGGGAGTCCGGGGCTGTGGAGTACATCGGGCTTTTTATAATGCTGGAAGTGGGAGCCTGAGGGGCGGTCAGAAGAACCGTTGTCTGTTGCTCATCTCCTACCACAGTCATAGACAATGGGTCATATCTCAAACAACAACACATCAGACTACAGAAAGGAGATAGATCACTTGGTTGGAGGAGGCTGATTAGCACAGGGCTAAATCGCTGGCTTTGAAAGCAGACCAAGCAGGCCAGCAGCACGGTTCGATTCCCGTAACAGCCTTCCCGAACAGGCGCCGGAATGTGGCGACTAGGGGTTTTTCACAGTAACTTCAATTGAAGCCTACTCGTGACAATAAGCAATTTTTTTGTTTGTTTTTGTTTTGGTTGCATGGTGTCCCGAAAACAACCTCTTTCTAAATGTTGGAAGACCAAGGAACTGATCATCGACTTCAGGAAGGGTAGCATGAAGCACAATCCTGTCAACATAAATGGCTCCGAAGTAGAGGTGGTCGATAGCTTTAAGTTCCTGGGGGGTCATCATCACCAACAGTCTGTCCTGGTCCACTTGCGTTGTTGCAACAGTCAAGAAAGTCCAACAACGTCTCTACTTCCTACGGAAGCTAAAGAAATCCGACAAGTCTGCATCGACTCTCACAGGCATCTACAGATGTGCATAGAGAACATTCTATCCGGCTGCATCACAGCTTGGTATGGCAACTGCTCGAGCCAAGATCGCAAGAAACTGTAGAGTGTGGTGAACTCAGCACAACGCATCACACAAGCTTGCCACCTTCCCTTTGATTCTGTCTCGACCACTTGCTGCCTCAGGAAGGCAGACAGCATTGTCAGAGACCTCTCACACCCAGGCTTTAACATCTTCCAGACCCTTCCATCAGCCAGAAAGTACAGAAGTCTTAAGACCCACACATCCAGACATTGAGACAGCCTCTTCCCACAGCTACTAGACTCCTCAATGACTCTCCCTCGGATTGATCTTTTCCCTGAAAGAACACTATTCACGACACCCTATGCTGCTCTCCAATTACTATTTGTTGATGTACCATTTGGCAATGCACTTCAGTACATGTGACAATAAAAATCAATCAATCAATCAAGCCTTAAAGAAATAGCGCATATGGTATACATATTGCAATCCAGCTCGATATTGAACATATTGAGTTTTCCAAAGAGTGGCATTTTAAAATGGTGCCAAACTTATTCCACTATGATGTGGAGATGCCGGCGTTGGACTGGGGTGAGCACAGTAAGAAATCTTACAACACCAGGTTAAAGTCCAACATGTTTGTTTCAAACACTAGCTTTCGGAGCACCTGAGGAAGGAGCAGTGCTCCGAAAGCTAGTCTTTGAAACAAACATGTTGGACTTTAACCTGGTGTTGTAGGACTTCTTACTGTATTCCAGTATGAAGAGAGGAGTTGGCTGTGCTCCAAATGCTTAGCAGCATCAACTGTAGTTCCACTTTACCTTGTCGCCAATTTAGTAGTCACAGTGGAGTCAGGTACGAGAGTATAACACAAACGATTTATTGTTAAAGCAAACTATTTAAAAGTCACAGTCCAGGTCGTAGCCGGGACTAATTTGCCTAGACTCCTATCTGGAGTCTTTTATGTCTGTAATCAATTCTCCCGCTGATCGGCCCTGCCCCGATCAGAGGAGCCCGGACTTCACGAGACTCATGAGAGGCTAATATGTCCCTCTTCTTAGGTCTCGTGAGGGTTATAACACTTTACCTATTCGACCTTGTACACACGAATAAACCTTACACTCACAAATGAAGTGCTTTGAAAGTTCTGGCACCTGCGTATCCACCAACCTCTGAATAGGCTGTACATTCTGTTGCATCTGTTCCACCGGGGCAATTATTTTCTTCCCACTTTAATAAACCCCACTGGCTTATCCTGTTTTACCAAGTCTGCCTTCCCAGTACTTTTCTGAATCCACCAACACTGCGATTTCACATGACGAATGCATTGTAATGAAAAGATTTCTTATCTTTCTTCCACGATCATCATTTTTTGTTTTTAAATCTGAGGTACACTCTTCTTAAAATCTTCAACTAACGTTCCTTTTGCATTGACCACCTGTGAATTTCTCATTTCCCCAGTTTCTACCCTGTACAGATTGAAATTGATGTTGAAAACCAATCTTTGCTTCTGAATCAATTCAAAATCATCGGCCATTTTTGGTTTATTTTTAATGTTCCTATCCATCTATAAAAATCGTTTTGTTTAAATCTTTTGAATTCTACATATGTCTGACCTGGTTCTTTCCTTAGATTTCTAAACTCCTGACTGTCGGCTTCCAGCACTGGTCAGATGCATTTAATATGGTTTTCCTCACCTCATCATAGTCCCTAGATACCTCCTCTGATAGTGATGCAAACACTTCACTAGCTCTACCTACCAACTTTGAACTAACACTACCCACATGGTTTGGCCAATCCAATTGTTTAGCCACTTTCTCAAATGAGAGGAAAAATACTTCCACATCTTTCTCATAAAATCCTGGCAATGCTTGAATATGTTTAAACATATCCCTATTAATTTTTCGATGAGGAATTACTTCTTCTTCCACTCAACCTTCTTCAGCTTCTGTCTTTAACTCGAATCTTTTAAGTTGATCTTCTCCTTGCAGTGCCAGTTTCTGAAGTTGAAATTCTCTCTCTTCCCTATCTCTTTCTTCTGTTGCTCCCATTTCTATCTCGACCTTCCTCCTTTCCATTTCTTTTTGAAAAACTCTTTTTTTTCCCTTTCCTGGGCCTCTCTTTTTCCTTTCCTTTTGCCATTGCCAATCTCTCCTTTTCTTTCATTTCCAATTTCTTCAGTTCTATTTCTTGGTGTTTATCTTGTCCCTGCATTTCTAATTGCTTCATTTGTAATTGAATTCTAGCTAATTCACTGATGAAATGAAATGAAATGAAAATCGCTTATTGTCACGAGTAGGCTTCAATGAAGTTACTGTGAAAAGCCCCTAGTCGCCACATTCCGGCGCCTGTCCGGGGAGGCTGGTACGGGAATCGAACCGTGCTGCTGGCCTGCTTGGTCTGCTTTTAAAAGCCAGCGATTTAGCCTTGTGAGCTAAACCAGCCCCTATTTGAACTGGACCACGGAGCTTCTTCTGTGCAATGTGCTCAGTGCATGTGTCCTGTGATGTAATGTTGATGAGCTTGGCTAGTAGTCAATCATCTGCTTTGAAATTCCGGGACATATCCTGCTTTCGACTGTGATTGGTGCTGCCCTTCAGTAACCTCTGGATGAAAGGCTTGAAAGGAGAGCACTTTCCATTTTTTAATTCAGTTTCTGCTTCAACGTGAAAGGCAGCACACAGCAAGTTGGATCTCTGTCTCAACTCTCTGCCTGGCAATTTAAAAGGGCTTCCAGCTAGCCTGTGAACGTTCCCCTGGAAGGTAAAGCAGACCTCTCAACTCTCTTCCTGATGGGTTGGCTGCTTACAACTAGCTTGTGAAGGTAACTTATGAGAGGAGACATTTCTATCTGATTAAGATCTGTGAAGCCAGTGCTCTAAATTCACTGCTGGATTCTGCTTGAGAGTCCAGGTAAAGTCCTTTTCCCCTGCAGTCAGTTTAACCTGTGGGATGTTCCAGACCAGCACCACCCGCTGACAGAGGAGCCGTTTGAAAATTAATTCAAAACCCTCATGTTGAGAATTGGAGATTCAACTCAGTGAAGCTTATGGTTCATCTGATGGATGCAACTGAGAATTATATAGACCAGAGGGGACCAGATAGTCCAGGTCATTAGAAGTGAAGGCGATTCCAGTGGCTGTCTTCCAGCCTGAGAGCTCTAATTGAAGGTAGATATAAAACCAACCAATGGTTTGCAACCTCTCTCATTCAGAGAAGGTCATAACCCACTGGACCACCACCTCAGCAGTGAGGACAGGCACTTCTTATTCTCAGCTTAATATGTGTTATTTTTGATCCTTTCCTACCCCTCATCATGTGTCTGTGTCCTGTGTGTGTCTAGATGGGGGGGGGGTGGGATGGGATGGGGTTGGGGGAATAATGCGTTTAGCAGACCATTGTTCGATTATTTCCATGACATGTTTATCTCTACTCTTATAAATGAACAGATTTTTAAATGTTTTACTTACAAATCTGGTGCCTGCAAGTCACTGGAGCGGTCAAGGGTCAAAGATCTCATGAAAATATATGAATTATTGTTTAACTCACTTATGCTGGGGTGGGTGGGGCTAGAATTGACCGCGTACTCACCCAGGGTGTCGTAACACTTTGTATCTGGCAAATTTAAATATTGAGCTGTGGCTTGTATTATCCCAACCTAGCACAACCCTTTTGATAAGGTTAATTGCAACTTTTCCTCCAAACCCAAAAGCTTTGCTTTAGTCTCCCTTTTGTAAATCATCCCAGGTAATCGCTTCCACACCCAGGAAAGAGCCATCTCCAGTCACTCCCTCTTTAAATTTCAAACCCTGAAAGAATGCAATCATTTCATACACACCCACTGTCATTAAATTCAACAACCCCCAAGCCAAACAAGGAATACATAAGGATCCCTGACGAGCTCCTAATTTCATTACAATCCCAGACCAGGCCTCAACAGTGGCTAGGACACTCAACCAAATCCCCAATAATTTAGATTATTTTAAGACTGTGTGGAAAGAATCATTCGTTCCAGGAGTGAATGCATGAAAAATAGGGCTTTGGTATTTTTAAAAACAAAACTCTATTATGAATACAATATTAACCTTTCAACTTCACACCCACAAAGAATAGCCTACAATTACCCATTAACACTACTCCTTAATTTCCCATTCAACAACAAGAAAATAAGCACACAGCTCTATATCTGTGTTGCAATGGGAGAATTGTGGACTTGGCCTCAAACAGATCAGAATTCAACTCCTCTCTCTGAAGTTTCTCCAAAACCTGCCTCTCTAAAGGCCTTCAAAATGTCTCTTCACAGCTTTCTCCAAAAACCGCTCTCCTCCACAGCTTTTCAAAAACCAGGCAATTATTTCTCTAATCAGCTAGAATTCCTGCAGTGCAGAAGGAGGCCATTTGGCCCATCTGGTCTGCACCGAACCTCTGGAAGAGCACCCTACCCTAGGCCCACACCCCCACCCTATCCCGGTAACCTCGTAACCCCACCTGACGTGCACTGAGTGACAATGTATCATGGTCAATCTACTTAACCTCTACATCTTGGACTGTGGGAGGAAACTGGATCCTATGCCAATTGGTGCTTGGCTCAAGTAACAATTTAGAGATCATTGCGTTTGATGATCTCATTGCTGCCTTTTCCAGGCCTTAAGTGATAATCAGCCTTGAGATTGGTGTTAATAGAACAAAGCAAAGTGTGCCGGGTGTAAATGTGATTCAAGGTTCAATGCCTATCGTCATTTGTCACTTATGGAATGAAGATAATTCATATTTGCCTGTGGAGGATGAACTCCTGTCAAACAATTTGCCAGTCTGCCATTTTCAGTTTTTAGTTGCACTGCATCTGAACTTAATGTTTAACTTTGAAAAAGCTGGACATTAATTCCAGTCTGTCAGAAATGATATGCTGATTTGATGTGGGATTGATTTGATAAAGGTTCATCCAAACAACTCTTGAGTGATGATTGAAAACAGGAAATGTTGGAGATACACAAAGGGTCAGGAAATCTCTATGGCGGAGCGGGTGGGGGCTGAGGGTAGAAACAATTAACGTATCATGTTGATAGTCATCATCAGAACGGAAACGTTAGCTCTGTTTCTCTTTCCACAGATGCTGCCGGACCTGTTGGGTCCCTTTCTGTTTTTGTTTCAGATTTCTGCCATCCGCAGTACTTTGTATTTGAGCTCCGAAATTATGTTTTTTCCACAGGGATGAGTGCATAAAACCACAACTGGCCCATTTTAACATCTTAAACTATTATTTCTGTTCACAGTAATCACTGAAGAACGAGCGCCAGTTATGAAGATCTGTGACAGAACAGGATTGTTATGTTTCCTGATGAAAGTATTTGTCGGACTGATATTAATCGTCTCAATTACTGCCATCTACTACATCATCCTGGAATGGGATCAATCACCTAACCATGTCTTGAGCAAAGACTTTCCCAACCACTCAGTCAGTTTGAAGCAACCACACCCGGCCACAAATCCCGGAATTATGTTTGTGCAGACCTCTGATGAGCGAAACCCTTCGGAATTGGCAATGTGCGCCATCGAATCAGCTGCGAAAATGAACCCAAACCAAATTGTTTATTACTTCATGAAAGGATTCAATGGGAATTTTTCAGCCCACAGAGAACCTAAGCACAAAGACATACTTACACTTTCTTCAATCAAGAATGTTGTTATTATGCCCTTGAATCTTGAGGAGTTGTTCAAGAACACTCGCTTGGCTGGATGGTATAAAAAGGTAAGGAGTTGGGACAGAGTTTGCTGTTTGAAACTACTATTGGTCATCTACATGCAAGAGTGAGCCTGACACTGACTAGCTACATACCAGTTTTCATGTGTTAAGATGGTGCATAATTGCTGAATCTGAATTCTCTGCGTGTTATAGACTTGCGTTCAGTTTCTCTGAAGCAAAAGTTCAGTTCGAGAGGCATCATTAACAGAATTGAAAAGATATAGAACATAGAACATAGAACAGTACAGCACAGAACAGGCCCTTCGGCCCTCAATGTTGTGCCGAGCCATGATCACCCTACTCAAACCCACGTATCCACCCTATACGCGTAACCCAACAACCCCCCCTTAACCTTACTTTCATTAGGACACTACGGGCAATTTAGCATGGCCAATCTACCTAACCCGCACATCTTTAGACTGTGGGAGGAAACCGGAGCACCCGGAGGAAACCCACGCACACAGGGGGAGGACGTGCAGACTCCACACAGACAGTGACCCAGCCGGGAATCGAACCTGGGACCCTGGAGCTGTGAAGCATTTATGCTAACCACCATGCTACCCTGCTGCCCCAGATGGTCAGTGCCATTTTCTTTTTGAATATCAGTCTTTATCTCAATTATTCAGACCGCACTTTGGTGTTATGGGGACTATTAGTTTGGAAACCACCTATTCCGGAGGATGTTAATTAATAGACATTTTAGGTCATTTGGCCCTCCGAACCTGTTCCTCCATTCCATTTGATCATGGCTGATCCTCTATCAAAACATCATACTCTTGCTCTCTTCCCATACCCCTTGACACCTTTAGAGTCTAGAAATCTATCTATTTCCTTCTTGAATATATGTAGTGATTTGGCCTCCACAACCCTCTGGCATAAAGAATTCCAGACGTTCTCCACCCTTTGAGTGAAAGAAGTTCTCCTCATCTCAGTCCTGAATGGCCTATTCTGAGATTATGGCCTTTTATTCTAGCCCCCACTCCCTCCTCCAGCCAAACAAAACAACATCCCTGCATCCAGTCTGTCCAGTCTATACATTTCCATTAGATCCCCTCTCATTCTTCTAAATTCTAGAGAATGGAGGCCCAATTGATCCAATCTCTCCTCGTACGACAATCCTTCCATTCAGGAATCAGTTTGGTTAACCTACACTGCATTCCCTCTATGGCAAACATATCCTCTCTTAGACAATAAGACCAAAACTGCACACAGTACTCTAGGTGTGGTCTCACCGAGGCCCTGGAATGCTGCAGTAAGACATCCTTGCTCCTGTACTCGAGTCATCCTGCAATGAAGATCAACATACCATTTGCCTTCCTAACTGTTTGCTGTTCCTGCATGCTTGCTTTTAATGATTGGTGTACTCTGGTCCCTGTGTACCCCAAAATTACATTATCATTTAAATAATGCACTGCAATTCTGTTTCTCTGTCTGAAGTGGATATCGTACTGCATCTGCCATGTATTTTCCCATTCCCACCAAGTTTCATGTCATTAACAAACTTGGAAGTATTACTTTTGGTTCCCTCATCCAAATTATTGATGCGGATCGTAATTAGTTGGGGCCCAAGCCCTGATCCGTGTGGGACCCCACGATTCGGTGCCTGCCACTTCGATAAAGACCTATTTATTCTGACTCTGTTTTCTGTCTGCTAACAAATTCTCAATTCATGGCAATATATTACTGTCACTACATCCTGGGTAAGTGCACGGTCAACTCCAGCCCCATGGACCCCGGAATCACAACACAAGCGAATTAACCGATAATTCTTCTAAAAATACCCAAAGTCTTTGGCCCTTGGCTACGCAATAATTACAGTTGCCAGGTTTGTAAGTTTAAACACAGTTACTGTTTATTTATAACAAGAACTATAATGAACTATGCAGCAAATACAACTGGTTAACTATTAACTAATTCCTAACTCCCCACTCTAACTTGCCTCCCACATCTATAAACATACAGTCATTCTTTCCAGTAACTTCTGAATTCTGCTGCTTGCCTTACATGTCCAGTAATCCTGCTTGACTTAAAGATACTTGTCCATTAATCATCCATGGATCAAAAATCATAACAGCAAATATGAAAGACAGGAAAAATAAGGGAATAAACAGGAAGGATCCTTACTTACCTCCCTCCCCCCTAAAATAATGAAACTTCAAGGTACAGATACTTCTTTTATGAGGTATGCAAACGATAAATCACAAACACATATCCATTCAATCCATACTTATTATGCAACTTCCCTTCGCAGTCTCTATATCTGGGATTAGTCAGCCCTTAAACCCATGACAGAGCATCTGCAATCACATTATCCTTTCCAGGATTGTGTACAATTTTAACTGTTGTAATAAGAAACTCCAACATTTCGGGTTTTAAACTTCTCTATAAGCGGAAGTGGATTATCATAGAATCATAGAATTAACAGTGCAGAAGGAAGCCATTCGGCCCATCGAGTCTGCACCGGCTCTTGGAAAGAGCACCCTACCCAAGGTCAACACCTCCACCCTATCCCAATAACCCAGTAACCCCACCCAACACTAAGGGCAATTTTGGACACTAAGGGCAATTTATCATGGCCAATCCACCTAACCTGCACATCTTTGGACTGTGGGAGGAAACCGGAGCACCCGGAGGAAACCCACGCACACACGGGGGGGGGGGGGGGATGTGCAGACTTCACACAGACAGTGACCCAAGACGGAATCGAACCTGGAGCTGTGAAGCAACTGTGCTATCCACAAGGCTACCGTGCTGCCCTAACTATTATGTTCTGTGTAAATTAAGCTTTCCTGATTGTCATGTCAGACGTATGCTTCAAAGTGCTGCAGGGCTAGTAGCAAGGAAAAGGCTTCCTTTTCAATGATAAAATACTTCCTTTAGCACAGTCTTTTTTGAAAAATATCCTGCTGGCCTCTCTAACCCTGCCCTGTTGTCTTGCAGCAAAATTGCCACTAGCCCTTGGTCACTGACATCTGACCATTTTTTAAATGGCCAGGAAATGTCCTTGGCAGCCAGCACCTGTCCTGTTCACCCACTAACATGGCCTTCAATCTCTCAAACTCTATTTGGATCACAGTGTTTTGGTTGGTTTCTGCAAATTGTCCAATATACACTGTATTTCAGTGTGGTCACTTAAAATGGCATCCAGTAAGTGATGCTGGGAAAAGTGGCCAAGTTCGAGGATAAACAGGCTGCAGCTCAAATAAACGCTAAAACGGCAGTCCAGACTCTTGCAATACACAGGAAAAAGGCCATCTCCAGGTCATCCCGGATAATAGGACTTGCATGTTAATTTCACTCAGCTAACAGACACCATTATGGCGCCGACTTTCCTTGTTTGGAAGGGCCTATGTGCCCTGACCACCTATGGACTTTGCTAGTAAAGGCACGCCCCACCATCAAGGTGGCGGACCTTGACTGGACTATCAATCGGGGTGATCGAACCCTGGTCGATTGATTGGTGGCCCACCTGGGACTGCCCGAAAGAGCAATCCCCACGGATAAAAGATGCTGCGCAACCCAACGATCTCTCTCTGCAGCAGCAACCAAAAAACGGTGATTTTCACCGGCCAACGAGGAAGACCAATCATCACCCAACCAGCAGAAGGAAGACCGGAGCCAGGAACAGACCAGACTAAGGGCCGAAGATCGAGGACTGCAAAACTTAGAATCACAGATAAAGCTCGAGGTCAATATCTGTCTAGTACTTAACTGAGACTCCAAAGTTCAGTCAAGGCCTGGTATGAACTTGTTCTGTAATAAAACTTATGTTCTGTGTGTGATTGTATAACTTTAACATTGTGTGCTCGTGACTAAATATTGATTGTTTAATGAAACAGACTTGCAGTCATTTGTCCACCGTATACGGGTTAAGACACACTGTGGTTTAGCAACAACAATTGGCGACTCTGGTGGGATTCGAACCCACAACCTTTGAATTAGAAGTCTTTTAAAAAAAATCTTTTTACTGCCATTTTCAAAGTTACATTGCCGTTCGTTTTCGTTTATCATACAGTGCAAAAAAGCTTTTTCTTACTTTTCTCTTTACATATTCTTGCCTTCTGATACGGCGAGTCATTCCCCCCCCCCCACCCTCCTGATGTCCCCCCCCCCCCCCCCCCCCCCCCCCCCCCCACCATGGTCTGTCCGGGGCGGGGGTGGTGTTCGCCCTCCGACCTACGGATGGCAGATTTGATCAGATTTGATCTTCTCCAGCTGGAGAAATTCCGAGAGGTCAGCCAGCCAGTCTGCAGCTGTGGGTGGAGCTGCTGATCGCCTGCCGAGCAGGATTCTCCGGCTTGCGATTAGGGAAGTGGAAACTAGGGCGTCGGCCCTCTTCCCTATGTGTATCTCTGGCTGCTCTCATACCCCGAAGGTTGCCAAATTTTGCCATGGCTTCACTCTCACCCCCACCATCTTGGATATTGCCTCGGAGAAGGCTGTCCAGAACCCAACAAGTTTGGGACAAGCCCAGAACACGTGGGCGTTGGCCAGGCCCCTCTGGCACCGTTCATATTTACCTCTGGGAAAAACTTGCTCATTGGGGCTCTGGTCAGCGTGGCACGGGTAGCACAGTGGGTAGCACTGTGCTTCATAACTCCAGGGTCCCAGGTTCAATTCCCGGCTTGGGTCACTGTCTGTGCACAGTTTGGTCCTCAGCGACCACCTGTGGCCCACAATTCTCCAGCCTTTTAGCCAGGTCCTTTGCGAATATTTTCACATCCACATTAAGCAGCGAAATGGGTCTCTATGATCTACGTTCCGTCGGGTCTTTGTCTTTTTTGGGTATCAGTGAGATTGTGGCCTGCACTAATGTAGGAGACAAAGTGCCCCTTGCCAGCAAGACCGCGATCATGCCCCTTTGATGTGGGGCCATTTTATAGACATTCGCCGGGAACCTGTCGGGTCCTGGTGCCTTCCCCGCCTGCAAGGAGCTGATGCTCTCCATGATTTCTCCCAGATCTATTGGTGCTCCCAGCTCCCCCCCCGTCTGTCCTCCCCCACAACTGGTATTTCCAGTGCGTCGAAGGATTGTTTCTTATGGGGGCTCGGAGATGTAGAGCCCTCAGTAGAATGTCTCGAATGCTGTTAACCTCTTTTGTTCCGCTACCAGTCTGCCTCTGCTGTCTTACACCTGCGCTATTTCCCTCGCGGCTGCCTGCTTTCTCAGCTGGTGAGCCAGTAGGCGGCCAACCTTTTTCCGTGTTCGTACAACGTTCCCCGTGTCTGGTGGAGTTGGTTCACTGCTTTCCTGATGGATAGCAGGCTAAAGTCCATTTGTAGCTTTTACCTCTCCGCCATCAGCTCTACGGTCGGGACCTCGGAGTATTTTCTGTTGACCTCCAAGATTTAGTCGATCAGTTGTTGCCTCCCCTCCCTCTCTTCCCTATCTCTACTCGCCTTGTAGGCTACAATTTCCCCCCTGATCACAGCCTTCAGTGCCTCCCCGAACGTGGAAGGTGAGACTTCTCCATTCCGGTTGTTACTTACGTAGTCGCCTATGGCCTGCAAAGTTTTCAGGCAGGCGGCCTTGTCGGCCAGGAGGTCCGTGTCCAGTCTCCGTGTGGGCCGTTGGGCACGGCCCGTCTCCAACCTCACACCCACGTAGTGCGGAGCGTGTTCTGAGATATCGCGGAGTATTCTGCTCCTATAATTCCTGGAAGCACCGATTTCCCCACTGCAAAGAAGAATGAGAATTCCTTTTCTACAGGGTGTAGGAATGTCCACGGGTCCACCACCCCCATCTGCTCTATAAATGCTCCTAGTTCCTGAGCCATGCCTGTCTTTTTCCCTGTTCTGGGGTTCGATCGTTGGTCAGTGGGTCCTATACCCAGTTAAAGTCACCCCCCCATAATCACTTCCGCCACCGTCTTTTTTATATTTTGTGTTATCCCAGTTGGGAACGAACACATTTACCAGCACCACTAGTGCCCCTTCCAGGACACCGCTGACTATGACGTACCGTCTACCAGGGTCCATAACCGTCCTGGTCTCCGACCTCATCCCGCTCTTATAGAGTGCTAATTTTGCCTTATTAAACTCTGCCGTCTTTTTTGGAAGGTCTGCCCCAATGTCCTGGTACACCCTAATTCTGTGTCCTTTCCATGTGCACGACTTTGTCTGTCAGGCCCACCTCGGGATCTTTTCCCGGTCCTGGTACCGGTGCCGCTTTGCAAATATCGCTCTCGAGCTGCTCACCTGTTTTTGGCTTTGGTTGGAGCGACCTGTTTGCTCTGTCGAGTTCTGGGGGAGTGGGGAAGCTGTCCTTCCCAACTACCTTGCCCAGCATTTGGGCCATGTAGACTGTTGCGTCACTCCCTCTGGCACTCCCACAATACGGACATTCTGTCACCGGGACCTGTTTTACCGGTCCTCAACTTTCCCCTTCAAGTTCCCTTGGGCCGCCACCAACCTCTTCACTTCACTCTCCCGAGCCACAATCCTGTTGCTCTGGTCAGTTGACGTCTTTTCCAAGTCCAGGATCGGCTTTTCCTGGGCTTCCACCTTCCTTCCCAGGCCCAGGCTCTCTATGTGCGCGGGAGGGCGGCCATTGCTTCCGTCACCATCTCTTTCACCACCACCTGGAACTCCATTTAAAATCGCCTCCCTCATGGTGGTCAGCTCCTTTTTTTAGAAATGTCTTCCATCCATCCTCCGGTGTGGTGGGGGGGGGGGGCATCGCTGCCTGTTCCTGTTCCGCCGTTCGGGTCGCTGGTCGCTGCCCTTCTTGGTTGGCCGGGGCCTCCACCTTGCCTCTTGGGTCTGCTGGCCCAACTGCTCATTGCTCCTGCCCCTTGCCACCTCTACTGCCTTCTCGCTGGCCCTTTGAGCTACCGTTTGCCGGCATCTTTCTTCCTACTTCTTCGCTGTTAATAATTTTTGGGTTTAGAGGAGTTTTGGGTGATATTTTGAGCCAAAAGTTCCAGAAATTTTGCTATTTTGTGTCCGATTGGGAGGAGAGCCACCTGATGTGCGTCCGCTCAGCTCATCACCGTCATCAGAAGTCTCGAATTAGAAGTCTAACTGAGCTAGTCACCATGGTTTTATTGGTTCAGACTTTCTTATGTGTACATCATGATTTGTTAATGGAGTGTCCCTGGTATTTCCCTACAACTCTGTATTCTTTCAGTATCTTTATTATATCTTCTCTCTGTTCTTGAGCAAATTGGAGGAACAACATCTCATCTTCCGGTTAGGCACGCTACAGCCTCCTGGTCTCAACATCGAATTCAACAACTTCAGATGATTAGCTGTGCCCCACCTCGACCCATTTGTTTTTATCCCATTTCATTTTAACTGTCTTTTACCATTTATTTCTTTTTTGTCTTTCTTAATGTATACTACACCCCCATCTTATCCACCTTTCCTTACCCTTTCTGCTCTTTGCTTCCCTCTTCCCCTCTCCCACACATCTACAGTTCACCCTCTGATAGTTTCTCTGCTGTTTGGCCTTTCACATCTTTTGTTCTCTCTGGGGACTGCCATTAGCACTTTTTCCCCTTGGTTTCTGTGGCCATTAGCACCCTGTTTCCCTGGGTTTCTGTGGCTGTGACTCAACTTTCATTCTCGCTCCACAGTATAAATATTTCCCACTTTCTCTGTCTGTTAGCTTCGACAAAGAGTCATCGGACTCAAAATGTTCACTCTTTTCTTTCCCTACAGATGCTGCCAGACCTGCTGAGATTTTCCAGCATTTTCTTTCTTGTTTCAGATTCCCGCATCCACAGTAATTTGCTTTTATTCTCTCTCTTCTTCTTCTGTTGATAGGTTTGCATCTTTGAATCGTACAATCTATAGTGCAGAAGGAGGCCATTTGGCCCATTGAGTCTGCACTGGCCGTTGGAAAGACCACCCCACTTAAGCCCATATCTCCACCCTATCCCCGTAACCCAGTCAGCCAGTCCACCTAACCTGCACATCTTTGGATTATGGGAGGAAACCGGAGCACCCAGAGGAAACCCACACAGACACAGGGGGAACGTGTAGACTCTGCATAGACAGTGACCCAGCGTGGAATGGAACTTAGGACCCTGGAGCTGTGAAGAGACTGTGGTAACCATCGTGGTAACCATTGTGCTACCGTGCTGCCCTTTGATTTTAGAACTCCCAGTAGTATCTTCAGACAGTGTCTTGTTTTTGTTCTCGGCTACAAAATCAAAGACAACATGCTTCCCTTTGTCAGGTTTCTGATTGTTCAAATTAGAGAGACCCCTGAATAAGTTACATATTTCTGTCCCTTGCGGTTTCTTGTGCAATGCAACCAGTCTTTTCTGATTGACCACTGGATCTTCCCCCAAATGTACAAGATCTTCTGAAGCCAACCTACAAGATATATTATCAATGCTGAGAGAAAGATTTGGTTCATTTATAATCAATAAATACTCTTTACCCCCCCCCCCCCCCCTTCCCCGACCTTTACATTCTCTCTCTTCCAATTATAACAATAGCTGGTGCTTAACCATTCCCTCCAGTTCAAGCTAAAATCACTTCATTCATTTGTTCCTTACACTGGTCCCATGGAATTTAATTGCAGAATGCCAATGTTAAGATGTTAAGAATTTCTCCAGTTTTATTTTCATTGTATGCAACGTTATATGGGGGAGGTGGTGGCATAATGGTATTTTCACTGGAATAGTAATCCAGAGACCTAGGCTAATGCTCTGATGTCCTGGGTTCGAATCCCACCATGGCAGATGGTGAAATTTGAATTCAATAAAAAAATCTGGAATTAAAAGCCTAATGATGACCATAAAATCATTGTTGACTGTCGTAAAAACCCATCTGCTTCACTCATGTCCTTCAGGGAAGGAAATAAGGAAATCTGCAATCCTTTCTTGGCCTGGCCTCCATGTGACACTAGCAATGTTGTTGACTCTTAACTGACCCCCACTGAAATGACCTAGCAAACCACTCAGTTCAAGGGTAGCTAGAGATGGACAACAAATGCTAGCCCAGCCAGCAATGCCCACATCCCAAGAACCCCCCCTTCCCCCCCCCCCCGCCCCACATATAACAAAACTACAACTCCTCTCCCCGAAGGTATCTATACTGAGTTTCTATACTGAGAATCCCGCCCCCAATTACCAAAGGAGTTCATACACAGCTGTTGAAGGGGGAATCATAGAGATTCCTTGGCCTTAAAGGGGTCATAATAGACCAAACCAGTTTGGATTGCCATCGTTCAATTATACTATCGACTGGAGACGAATATTTCATAATTTTTCCTTCCAAGAAATCTTCAGCTGGCTTTTTCTTTTAAAATCTTCTTGGAAGATTGCTTCTTGGTTGCTTTGATCCAACATGCTTGGTGGTTTCTTGCTGGCTGCTTTTCTGCAAGGCAAAAGGTTTTGCTGTCCATTCTATCGAAGGAGCCGTATTTTCAAACTCATAAATTATACAATGTGAAAAACCCCAGCTGTTTTGATGCTTGACTGACTAGTCTTGGGATCCGATGCATTGATTGCCAAATTTAAGTTTGGGTTTGCAGTCAGTATTCTGTGGGTTGTCTCCGATAATCTGCCACCGTAATGATACGGAGAACTATACTTTTCTCTTCACAGTAACTATGTTTACAGTGTTTCAATGCTGAATTCATTCTGGCTACAACATGTCCTCTTGGAACGCAACAGTGTATAAACACCAAATTTAATGACTTGGTTACATCTGAGTGAGTCTGCTGTAAACTACATCTTTACCTACGTTGGTGATGCATTCAATATGTAAGAACAGGATCAACTATACAGTATGTGGTATATGATCACTGACTCATTCTTGTGATAGCTAACACACAATGAAACATGCATAGAAAATAGAAGCAGGAGGAGGCTATTTGGCCCTTGGAAGCCTGCTCCGCCATTTATGACTGATCAAGTTCAATACCGTGATCCCACCTTCCCCCATATTCCTTGATCCATTTAGCCCCAAGAGCTATATCTAATTCCTTTACACCATGTTTTGGCCTCAACTACTTTCTGTGGGAGGGTATTCCACAGATTCACCACTCACTGGGTGAAGAAATTTCTCCTCACCTCAGTCCTAAAAAGTTGGCTCCCTTATCCTCAAACTATGACCCTCAGTTCTGGATTCCCCCACCATCAAGAACTCCCTTTCTGAATCTACTCTGTCTAGTTCTGTTAGTGTAGTGATCTCTGTATGTGGTAATATATGATCAGACTATGTTAAGCTAGTACAGGCAACTGAACACTAGATGGCCACACTATCAGGACCTATATAAATGTTTTCCCGCTCTTTCCTAGGGGAATGCTTGTCTGGAGTGCAGAAAGTACAGAGCTAGGGAGAAGAAGTAGAGTAAGAAGTCTTACAACACCAGGTTAAAGTCCAACAGGTTTGTTTCAAGCACGAGCTTTCGGAGCGCAGCTAATTTCCTCAGGTGAAGAAGATAATAGATATCAGTAATTATCTGTATCTTATTTAATAGTTTAATCTACAGTTATTTGTTTATTTACTAGTTTAGGATTAAGTAAAAAGAACTCAAGATTATTTTACATTACTCATTAAATTACTTTATAATCACTGGAAGATTACATCTATATTTCAACAACTCAGCTAGGCTAAAACAGTAATATATATATTACAACATTGTAATATAACCTGGTACCAGGTTTAAAAAGCTTTAAGAAAGACTAGTAAGTAAATTCAAACACAGACAATAGAGTTCCAATACCGACTATTCGACTGGTGATATGAGGATATGCATGGATCCTAAAGATCTCAACAGAAATATTTGCGAAGAACAGTACCCAATACCTAAAAGAGAGGAAATCACCTCAGAAATGGCCAATGCCAAAATATTCACTAAATTAGGTGCATCTCAAGGATTTTGGCAGATGCAGCTTGATAACTGCAGCAAGCTCCTCTGCATGTTCAATACACCTTTTGGGAGGGATTGTTTCAATAGAATGGCCTTTGATATTATTTCTGCATCAGAAATATTTCATCGTATAATGGAGCAAATGACAGAGCATTGAAGGTGTTCGTGTTTATGTTGATGACATAATCATCTGGCCTACGACAGCAGAAGAACACATGATTCGACTCTGAACGGATACATAAGTATGGTTTAAAACTCAACCAATCGAAGTGCATGTTTGCCACCTCATCTCTAAAATTTCTTGGTATCACACCTGACGATGACAAAATTGAAGCCATAAAAACAATGTAGCAACCGAAAGATAAGGCTGTGTTGCGTTTTCTAGGATTTGTGAACTTCCTAGGGAAATATCTATCAAGTCTTTCCACCAGAACTACTGCATTTCGTTTTCTAACCAAGAAACTGAGTTTGATTGGACTCAGCATCACAATGAAGAATGGTTAGATTTGAAACAACAGTTGATTCAGGCTCCAAGATTGGCATTTTTTGACCTGACTAAACCCACTAAAGTTTTGACTGATGCCAGTCAGAATGGCATTGGTGCCGTTTTGCTACAACAGGATGTTCACCACAACAACTGGGTTCCCATAGCCTACGCCTCAAGGTCAATGACCTCAACTGTGTGTAGGTACGCTCAGATAGAGAAAGAGTGTCTTGGACCTGTTACTGGAATAACAACATTTCATGATTATGTATAAGGCTTACCAAAATTTACTGTGGAAACAGACCATCATCCACTTGTCAACATTATTGATAAGAATCTTAATGATATGACACCTAGACTACAATGGCTTATAATGAAACTGCGTAGATATGATTTTAACCTTATCTATACTCCAGGTAGAGTTAATTATAGCAGGCACTCTGTCCAGATCTGTGACACCGCGATCATGCCAGAATCAATAAATAATACTGATGCTCATCTACAATTATTTAAAGAATTACTTCCTGCGTCCGATCACAAACTTCAACAGATACGTCATGAAACACAGAAGGATGCCACTTGGACCAGAGTGATCCATCATTTGCAGAATGGATGGCTATTTTTCATTTTTCATTTCATTTTCATTTCAAAAGGTCACTGTCCACAATACCAAAGTATACAGTCTGAACTGATGATATCAGATGGTATTCTACTGTGACATGACAGAATCATCATTCCAGAGAGTATGAAGTCAAAAATGTGAACTAAATTTCACAAAGGTCATCTAGGCATAGAGAAATGTAAACGCAGAGCCAGGCATTCGATTTATTGGCCAAGTATTAATCCAGACATCTCAGACATGATTACTTCCTGTTCCACCTGCCAGAAAAGTCTGGCCAAAGTCAACAGTGCAAAGAGAAATTGCGGCAACATGATATTACATTATCACCATGGATGAAAGTAGGTATCGATCTCTTTCATTCATATGGCAGAGGTTACATTTTAGTCATTGGCTATTATTCAGATTTTCCAGAAGTCATGAAACTGAATGATATCACATCCACAACTGTTATTAAACCAGGCAAAGACATCTTTGTTTGACCTGGTATACCTCAATCCATAATGTCTGATAATGGTCCGTGTTTTAACAGTTGGGAATGGATTGAATTTGCCACGGCATACAATTTCAGACATATCACATCTAGTCCTCATTTCCTGCAATTTGACTGAAAGGTTGGCGTCATATAATTAAGCAGTTATTAAATAAAGCCAGAGACTTACAATCTGACTTGTACGTCGCCTTGTTAACTTACATATCATTACCTCTGACCACAGGATTATCTCCTGCACTGAAGCATGTTGGTCAGACAGTGCTTGGGTTCTCAGACAGGTATGACCTAGATCATATCTGGTAAAAAACATAAGGTGACCTGTTAATCAGAAGAAATCGGCGTGATCTTCTTCAAGATAAGATTCACACACCAGCTTTTCCTGATCTTGACTTACATCAATGTTAAGAAATGTTGACCAACAACAACATTCTACTTCATCACTGAGCAAGAACATTAAAACTTCTTCCTCACCGTTGAAATTAAGAAGATCTACAAGAAGGAGAAGAAAGCCAAATTGACTTGGAACATACAGTACAAAAGGAGGCCATTCAGCCCATCGAGTCTGCACCGATCCACTTAAAGCCCTCACTTCCACCCTATCCCCGTAACCCAATAACCCCCTCCTAACATTTTTTTGGACATTCAGGGGCAATTTAGCATGTCCAATCCACCTAACCTGTACGTCTTTGGACTGTGGGAGGAAACCGGAGCATCTGGAGGAAATCGAACCTGGGATCCTGGCGCTGTGAAGCCACAGTGCTAACAATTTAAAGTTTAAGCTATGAACTTTAACATAGAACATAGAACATAGAACAGTACAGCACAGAACAGGCCCTTCGGCCCTCAATGTTGTGCCGAGCCATGATCACCCTACTCAAACCCACGTATCCACCCCATACCCGTAACCCAACAACCCCCCCCCCCTTAACCTTACTTTTATTAGGACACTACGGGCAATTTAGAATGGCCAATCCACCTAACCCGCACATCTTTGGACTGTGGGAGGAAACCGGAGCACCCGGAGGAAACCCACGCACACAGGGGGAGGACGTGCAGACTCCACACAGACAGTGACCCAGCCGGGAATCGAACCTGGGACCCTGGAGCTGTGAAGCATTTATGCTAACCACCATGCTACCCTGCTGCCCAAATAATTCTAGTGTTTGCTGTACTGTGTAAACCACTGTATTTATGTATACACAAGGAAATGTTAAGAAAAAAAGATTATGTAGTTAATTAGATGTAATTGTTAATTAGAGATTGTATAACAGCTGCAGAAAGGCAGTTCGAGGGGGGTCTGCCTACTGAGGTAATATGGGTTGAAGTTAGAAATAGGAAAGGAGCAGTCACCTTGTTGGGAGTGTTCTATAGGCCCCCCAATAGCAGCAGAGATGTGGAGGAACAGATTGGGAAACAGATTCTGGAAAGGTGCAGAAGTCACAGGGTAGTAGTCATGGGCGACTTCAACTTCCCAAACATTGAGTGGAAACTCTTTAGATCAAATAGTTTGGATGGGGTAGTGTTTGTGCAGTGTGTCCAGGAAGCTTTTCTAACACAGTATGTAGATTGTCCGACCAGAGGGGAGGCCATATTGGATTTAGTACTTGGTAATGAACCAGGGCAGGTGATAGATTTGTTAGTGGGGGAGCATTTTGAAGGTAGTGACCACAATTCTGTGACTTTCACTTTAGTAATGGAGAGGGATAGGTGCGAGCAACAGGGCAAGGTTTATAATTGGGGGAAGGGTAAATACAATGCTGTCAGACAAGAATTGAAGTGCAGAAGTTGGGAACATAGGCTGTCAGGGAAGGACACAAGTGAAATGTGGAACTTGTTCAAGGATCAGGTACTGCGTGTCTTTGATATGTATGTCCCTGTCAGGCAGGGAAGAGATGGTCGAGTGAGGGAACCATGGTTGACAAGAGAGGTTGAATGTCTTGTTAAGAGGAAGAAGGAGACTTATGTAAGGCTGAAGAAACAAGGTTCAGACAGTGCGCTGGAGGGATACAAGATAGCCAGGAGGGAACTGAAGAAAGGGATTAGGAGAGCTAAGAGAGGGCATGAAAAATCTTTGGCGGGTAGGATCAAGGAAAACCCCAAGGCCTTTTACACATACGTGAGAAATATGAGAATGACTAGAGTGAGAGTAGGTCCGATTAAGGACAGTAGCGGGAGATTGTGTATTGAGTTGAAGAGATAGGAGAGGTCTTGAACAAGTATTTTTCTTCAGTATTTACAAATGAAAGGGGCCATATTGTTGGAGAGGACAGCGTGAAGCAGACTGATAAGCTTGAGGAGATACTTGTCAGGAAGGAAGATGTGTTGCGCGTTTTGAAAAACTTGAGGATAGACAAGTCCCCCGGGCCTGACGGGATATATCTAAGGATTCTATGGGAAGCAAGAAATGAAATTGCAGAGCCGTTGGCAATGATCTTTTCGTCCTCGCTGTCAACAGGGGTGGTACCAGAGGATTGGAGAGTGGCGAATGTCGTGCCCCTGTTCAAAAAAGGGAATAGGGATAACCCTGGGAATTACAGGCCAGTTAGTCTTACTTCGGTGGTAGGCAAAGTAATGGAAAGGGTACTGAGGGATAGGATTTCTGAGCATCTGGAAAGGCATTGCTTGATTAGGGATAGTCAGCACGGATTTGTGAGGGGTAGGTCTTGCCTTACAAGTCTTATTGAATTCTTTGAGGAGGTGACCAAGCATGTGGATGAAGGTAAAGCAGTGGATGTAGTGTACATGGATTTTAGTAAGGCATTTGATAAGGTTCCCCATGGTAGGCTTATGCAGAAAGTAAGGAGGCATGGGATAGTGGGAAATTTGGCCAGTTGGATAACAAACTGGCTAACCGATAGAAGACAGAGAGTTGTGGTGGATGGCAAATATTCAGCCTGGAGCCCAGTTATCAGTGGCGTACCGCAGGGATCAGTTCTGGGTCCTCTGCTGTTTGTGATTTTCATTAACGACTTGGATGAGGGAGTTGAAGGGTGGGTCAGTAAATTTGCAGATGATACGAAGATTGGTGGAGTTGTGGATAGTGAGGAGGGCTGTTGTCGGCTTCAAAGAGACATAGATAGAATGCAGAGCTGGGCTGAGAAGTGGCAGATGGAGTTTAACCCTGACAAGTGTGAGGTTGTCCATTTTGGAAGGACAAATCTGAATGCGGAATACAGGGTTAATGGTAGGGTTCTTGGCAATGTGGAGGAGCAGAGAGATCTTGGGGTCTATGTTCATTGTTCTTTGAAAGTTGCCACTCAAGTGGATAGAGCTGTGAAGAAGGCCTATGGTGTGCTAGCGTTCATTAGCAGAGGGATTGAATTTAAGAGCCGTGAGGTGATGATGCAGCTGTACAAAACCTTGGTCAGGCCACATTTGGAGTACTGTGTGCAGTTCTGGTCACCTCATTTTAGGAAGGATGTGGAAGCTTTGGAAAAGGTGCAAAGGAGATTTACCAAGATGTTGCCTGGAATGGAGAGTAGGTCATACGAGGAAAGATTGAGGGTGCTAGGCCTTTTCTCATTAGAACGGAGAAGGATGAGGGGCGACTTGATAGAGGTTTATAAGATGATCAGGGGAATAGATAGAGTAGACAGTCAGAGACTTTTTCCCCGGGTGGAACACACCATTACAAGGGGACATAAATTTAAGATAAATGGTGGAAGATATAGAGGGGATGTCAGAGGTAGGTTCTTTACCCAGAGAGTAGTGGGGGCATGGAATGCACTGCCTGTGGTAGTAGTTGAGTCGGAAAATTTATGGACCTTCAAGCGGCTATTGGATAGGTACTTGGATTAGGGTAGAATAAGGGAGTGTAGGTTAACTTCTTAAGGGCAGCACGGTAGCATTGTGGATAGCACAATTGCTTCACAGCTCCAGGGTCCCAAGTTCGATTTCGACTTGGGTCGCTGTCTGTGTGGAGTCTGCACATCCTCCCCGTGTGTGCGTGGGTTTCCTCCGGGTACTCCGGTTTCCTCCCACAGTCCAAAGATGTGCAGGTTGGGTGGATTGGCCATGACAAATTGTCCAAAATTCTATGATTAACCTAGGACAAAGGTTCGGCGCAACATCGTGGGCCGAAGGGCCTGTTCTGTGCTGTATTTCTCTATCTCTATCTATCTATCTCTGTATTTAGTAAAACATGGGGCAGCACGGTAGCATTGTGGATAGCACAATCGCTTCACAGCTCCAGGGTCCCAGGTTTGATTCCGGCTTGGGTCACTGTCTGTGCGGAGTCTGCACATCCTCCCCGTGTGTGTGTGGGTTTCCTCCGGGTGCTCCGGTTTCCTCCCACAGTCCAAAGATGTGCAGGTTAGGTGGATTGGCCATGATAAATTGCCCTTAGTGTCCAAAATTGCCCTTAGTGTTGGGTGGGGTTACTGGGTTATGGGGTTATGGGGATGGAGTGGAGGTGTTGACCTTGGGTAGGGTGCTCTTTCCAAGAACCGGTGCAGACTCGATGGGCCGAATGGCCTCCTGCACTGTAAATTCTATGATTCTATGATCAGACTATGTTAAGCTAGTACAGGCAACTGAACACTAGATGGCCACACTATCAGGACATATATAAAAGTTTTCCCGCACTTTCCTAGGGGAGTGTATGCCTGGAGTGCAAAGAATACAAAGCTAGAGAGAAGAAGTTAATAGATATCAGTAATTATCTTTATCTTTAATAGTTTAATCAACAATTATCTGTTTGTTTACCAGTTTAGTATTAAGTAAAAAGAACTCCCAAGATTATTTATATTACTCATTAAATTACTTTATCATCACTGGAAGACTACATCTATATTTCAACAACTCGGCTAGGCAAAAAAAGTAATATATATATTACAAAATCGTAATATAACACTTAGAATTTTATAAGTTTCTATGAGATCCCCTCTCACTCTTCTAAACTCCAATGAATATAATTCTAACTGACTTAGTCTCTCCTCATACAACTGTCCCGCCATCCCAGGAATCAGCCTGGTAAACCTTTGCTGCACTCCCTCCATAACAAGAACATCCTTCCTCAGATAAGGACACCAAAACTGCACATGATTCTCTTGGTGTGGCCTACTAATGCCCTATACAATTGCAGTTAAACATTCCTATCCCTATACTCAAATCCTCTCTCTATGAAGGCCAACATACCATTTGCCTTCTTACTGCCTGCTGTACGTGGAGCATTTTGGGTTCAAACAAAATCCATACTTGAAATGAAAAATTGAAATGAAAATCGCTTATTGTCACAAGTAGGCATCAAATGAAGTTACTGTGAAAATCTCCTAGTCGCCACATTCCGGAGCCTGTTCAGAGAGGCTGGTACGGGAATTGAACCCGCGCTGCTGGCCTGTCTTGGTCTGCTTTAAAAGCCAGCTATTTAGCCCTGTGCTAAACCAGCCGTGTGAACTGCACAAAATATTTCAGAATGAGCCATAGGGCACACGACTAATGTGGTCAGAAATTCTTACTTGGTTATATTTTGATCTGGGCCGGGATTCTCCCCTACCCGGCGTCGGGCCTCCCCAAAGGCGCGGAATTCTCCGCTCCTTTAGGGGCTAGGCCCGCGCCGGAGTGGTTGGCGCCACGCCGACTGGCACCAAAACTGGCGCCAAAGGCCTTTGACCCCCGCGGCCCGGTGTCAGGGCTGGCCGAAAGGCCTTCGCCGGTTCGCGCATGCGCCGGTGTGTCAGCGGCCACTGACGTCACCACCGGCGCATGCGCGGTAGGGAGGTTCTCTTCTGCCGCCGCCATGGTGGAGGCCATGGCGGCGGTGGAAGAAAAAGAGTGCCCCCACGGCACTGGCTCGCCCGCCGATCGGTGGACCCCAATGGCAGGCCAGGCTACCGTGGGGGCACCCACCGGGGTCCGATCGGCCCCAGGATCCCGGGAGCTCGTTCGCGCCGCCAATCCAGCCGCCACCAGAGGTGGTTGAAACCACGGCGGCGGGATTGGCCTCTCAGCGGCGGGACATCGGCCCATCGCGAGCAGGAGAATCGCCGCGGGGGGCACGCCGATCGGCGCGGTGCGATTCCCGTCCCCGCCAATTCCCAGGTGGCTGAGAATTCCGGCCACGGCGGGGACGGGATTTACGCCGGCCCCGGGCGATTCTCCGACCCTGTGGGGGGTGGGAGAATTTCGCCCCTGAAGTCTGATGTGTTTTTGTATATTTTTGACTAGAGTTGTATTTTGTATGTGTAATGAAATGTTTGGCTCTTGTGATATTTCCTACATTTTCCCATCAAATTAAAAATGCAGACCTTGCCCGAAAAACCAGGCAAGTTCAAGGCTACGCTCTCGCAGTTTCTCCTATCCGCATATCCCATCTTGCAGTAATTGGTCCTTAACCAGTGATCATTGTGCGTACCAAGGGACAGCATCTGGAGGGAAAGGACAATTTTAGTATCAAAACATGCAAATGATGAACCTTTATTCTGTTATACAGGTAGATTATACCCAAGAAATGTACTGGATTCACGTGCTATCCGATGCCTGCCGGATAGCACTGCTATGGAAGTATGGAGGAGTCTATTTGGACACAGATATCATATCACTGAAGCCCTTGGAACTCCACAACTTCAGCTTCATCTGTGCACAATCAAAAAATTATGCTAATGGTGCAGCTCTGGGATTTAACCACAATCATCCCTTCGCAAATATGTGCATAACAGATTATGTTGAGAGTTACAGTGGTGATATCTGGGGCCACCAGGGTCCTGACCTGATAACTCGAATGTTGAAGAAATGGTGCAATACTGATGATCTTGATATGTTCCTTGACAAAGACTGCAAAGGGATTTTCTACTTGTCCAGCAACTGGTTCTACCCAGTTCCATACACCGATTGGGAAAAGTACTTTGAAAAAGGTCGATGGGACAAGGATAGTTCTGCTATTCAAAATGAATTCTCAAATACTAGTGGGGTACATATCTGGAATTTTCTAAGTCGTTCACACAAAGATCCGATCAAAGGAAGTCGATCGTTACTAGATTACTTCTTTAGTAAATACTGTCCAATGACATATTCATTGCTCTAAATTTGGTGTTTGGTTTTTACATTGATTTGCGTACTTGCATTGAATGTTAATCCCTAAGAATTACTGCTAACCGAATCAATCATGATGACTTGTACCAATGGGCCCCACTCAGCCTCATCTCATTACTTCTTCATTTGTAACTTCCTGCTGTCTTTGTGACTGCTGGGTAATAGGAAATGGGAAAAGTGGTATTCTGTCTCTAGTTTTACCTTCCACCCTCCCATCCCACACAAACTTCAGTGGCTGCACTAAGATCGTTGACACCAGTTTTTTGTGTGTCAATGGCCTCTTCCTGAGGCCCCTGCCTCTATTACAATTGACGCATCTTAATTCAAAATTATTCAATTCCAATTACCCATTGGCTTTTTTTAGCCCTGATATCCTGTATTATTGACGTTGACTACTTCAAATGATTGAATAATTTTCTCCAATGGAAAATCAGTGTTATTGGGACTGGACGGTACACAGTGTAAAGAATGGATGCAGGTTTAACATTGGGAGGTGCCGCTAATCAACGCTATCTTCACCGGAGTCCATAGTGTAACTGCTACAGACTGTCTAGGCTGTCCCTTTTCATTTGTCATTAGGCTTTTGCAGTTCCTTGGACAAATATTTCTGGAGAAAGTATAGCCAAACACTCTGATAGCCTGGCTGTCACTTTCTGGTGCAATATCCTGCATAACACTAGTGTATTACTCTTTACTATTGGAAGGGTCCATTACGTGGGTAAGATTATTTTTTATGCAAATAGATTACGATATATTCCTAATCTCTGGGGAATTTAATTTTGACGTTTATATTGTCTACTGAGTGAATCACTGCCTCTTGCCTTTATTGAGATTGTATTTGATAAACACTGGATGCATATATTGTTTCTTTTTTTATATTTGGGAAAAGTTTGATTTAGACTTTTTTATATAACAGACTTCTGTTTAAGATCTTCAATTTTCAGTGACATAAGGGAAAACTTTGCACTATTGTTGCCTATTGATTAATTGGATGATTTTTTTTTGAATGAGTCTTTAAATTAAATGACCTTGCAGATTAAGCCTTTTTCATTGCACTAACGGAGCTGTCACTTTGTGAAATTATGGTTTTGGTTCATCTGCAGTTGGATTTGGAAAAGAAAGATCTGGCCAACTCTTAAGAAACAGCTGCCCCCCTCCCTCCCCACAACTAACAGTCTTGAACCATGTCTGCGTGAGGCACACAGCTGCTTTGCCTGAGGCATTGTGTCAACTTGCTGCATATCACTGAGATTCTCTGTGTGGAAGCTCTGTCTGTTATCATTACTGTGATTGCAATAGGGCGGCATGGTGGTGCAGTGGTTAGCACTGCTGCCTCAGGGCGCCAAGGTTCGATCCTGGCCCCAGGTCACTGTCCGTGTGCAGTTTGCACATTCTCCCTGTGTCTGCGTGGGTCTCATCCCCACGACACAAAAATGTGCAGGGTAGGTTGATTGGCCACACGAAATAACCCCTTAATTGGAATTTCTTTTTAAGATAAAAAAAAATGAATGCGATTGCAGCTCAGTCGGCCCAGTGCCTTGTGAATAATATTGAAAGTGTGTAAAGCAGCCAGACGCAGAAGGTCTGTTTGTTACAATGGACTGGAGTTATACTCCACCTGCTGCAAACTTGCTAGTGCGAGGCCCAAGGATGACGTTTTGCACTGTTTGGCCCTCAAGCCTATGAGGCTCAGATCAGACCTGTCTCCTGAAGAACATTCCCACTCTTCCATTCGCTGAAGTGGAGCAGGTTATGTGTTGGTCTGATGGGGACAGTGTTACTATATCTTATTATCTCCAGCTCCTGCCCTACGTTTCTGATATTTGGATTTGTGCTATGAGGACCAATTTTATGGAAAGAATCCAGGTCCGAATGTGAGCAGCGGATACGTCCAATGGCTTACCTCTGTACTGGAGGTAGTGGCCCTGGCACAGGGCTACCTTTTCATGAGGTGGAACATCTATTGTGCTGTTTTTGTCATGATGTGATGGAGCCTGTCATGATTAGGAGGGAAGAATCATGTGCAGATGCCCCATGTATTGAGTAGAGCTGATTCCTGGCCGAATGCCTTGTCCTCGTCTGTGTTATGTTTTTTTTTATTGTTCTCTGTTTGAGCTCATGTCCATTTATATCCAGGCATGTCAATTAGTAACCAATATTCAGTCATGATTCCATTTTCTGTTCCTGCTGTGCAAGACTGACTTGGTTAGAATTGAATTTTACTTTGATTGGCGGCAGGAGCAGGCGGCACAAAAGACATGGTTATTCCAAAGTAAAACGATATTTACATCAGCAAAGAGACAGAAAATATAAAGGGAGTTTGAGAGTAGGGATAAAAATAATCAAAACAATTTCAGAGTGAAACATTAAGATTTACATGGAAACCAACAGGCAGTCTTGTTTTAGTGTTGCTTGTTACAATGTGCAGCTCCTGTGACTGCCTCTGCCATCATGACTCCAACACACACTCAATTATAGAATCGTTAAACATTAATTGGGCGAGGCACCAAGTATCACACACAGTCACCATCAGTGTGCCCGCTGTGGGCAGTGAAAATCCCCTCCGTGTGAGAGCTTCTCAAGTGATGAGGATTACAAAGGCTGCTCATTCTCTTAAATTTTCACCCCTTGTGGGCGGAAAGCCTTCATTCCATTGACAGGCTACAGTAAGCCATCGCTTATGTTCTGAAGCTCTAATCTCCCTGATGTGGCAGGGGTAAAAACTCTAACTTTAACCAGTGATCCTGCACTGGGATATCTGTCTTCTTACTTTAAAAATGCCCCTCACTGAAATTGGGAGCCAACAGTGGCCCTGCATGAAAGTTCTGAATGAAGTTGAGCTTTCCACCTCCCATTAAGTGTCCACTCAAAGGCAATGATCGCTTTTTTGAGACCAAAACTAATTGCCCCTCTTTCCTAAACTATGAATTATATTTTTGAAACCTCTCCAATTTAAAGCAGCAATACACACAGGAACATAGGAAATAGTAGGAGGAAGGCCCTTAGAACCTGCTCCGCCATTCATTATATAATCATGGCTGATCATCAAGTTCAATACCCGGATTCCGCCTTCCCCCATATCCCTTGATCCCTTTAGCCCAAGAGCTATATCTAATTTCCTCTTCCAGTCTTGCGAATGTCCCATGCCGAATGACATTCAGCAGCTGACAGGATGGGTAGCGACCATCTTTGTCACTCTAATCTTGATCAGTTGCGATGAGTGAAGTTTAATTGTCTTTTTCTCCTTCGTAATTATGAGCGGATTATGGTTTCAAGAAGGAGGTAGATATATTTCTGATTTTTAAAAAACGGGTTAAAGAGACATGGGGAACAGGATAGGGAGGGGGATTTGAGACCTGGGAGAGATCAACCATGTTCTGATTGAATTGCGGAACGGGCATGAGGGGCTGAACTGCCGACCTCCTAATTCTTATGTTGCTGTGCTCCTGATCAAGGAGATGAGATTTAAGTCTGGAGGGTGAAGAATGGAGAAGGGCTATCTGTTTGGCCATCTGTTTCCCAAGAGTTATTCTTGTTAATATATTTGTAATTGGATAGTAATTTCTGACCTAGTGAAGGTTGGACTCTTGTTGACTTTCCTCTTCCAATGAGGATGCCCTGATGCTATAATTGAGTGTGTGTTGGAGTCATGATGGCAGAGGCAGTCATAGGAGTTACACATTGTAACAAGCAACACTAAAACAAAACTGTCTATTGGTTTCCATGTAAATCTTAATGTTTCACTCTGAAATTGTTTTGATTATTTTCATCCCTCCTCTCAAACTCCCTTTATGTTTTCTGTCTGTTTACTGACATAAATATCCTTTTACTTCGGAGTAAACATGTCTGTGTGAAGAGTGGAGAAATGCCAAGTCACTGTAGAAAAACAACAGATATCTTTCCACGCTTTTAAGGTTGGGAGCTGTGAGAGGATCTTTGGGCTCGAGCGTGCTGTCAATTAACATCTGTTCCCAAAGGGACAGCATCTAGTCGCCTGATGATCTCTCACTGAAGTGATGGTCGCCATGATGTGGAGATGCTGGTGTTGGACTGGGGTGGGTAAGAAGTCTTACAACATCAGGTTAAAGTCTAACAGGTTTGTTTTGAATCACTAGCTTTCGGAGCACAGTGATGTGATGTGATGGAGTATCTCACATTGTGTGTGAGATGTTTCAGTGAGAACGATAACGTTCATACCAACCATGCTTTGGTGCACTGACCTTTAACCCTTGTGACCCCACATGTATGGGTAGACAAAGTTACAATCTAGAGATTTGGTTGCAATCATTGTCAACTCCCTGTAAATAATCGATTCATGACTTTGCTCTCTTTTCATTGAAGTCATTCCCTTGTGCCTCAGCCCTACTTCTCAGGCCTGGCGCAAGCCTCGAACCAGACCCCAGTCAGCTCCAAGTAAAAGAGCCTCAGTACTGAGTCAGAGTTGTTGTTTACCATTCTGAGCCCTGCTCCGCTATGCCCAGACCAGGGGCTGGTTTAGCACACTGGACTAAATAGCTGGCTTGTAATGGGAGCAAGGCAGCAGCGCGGGTTCAATTCCCGTACTGGCCCCCCGAACAGGTGCCGGAATGTGGCGACTAGGGGCTTTTCACAGTAACTTCATTGAAGCCTACTTGTGACAATAAGCGATTATTATTATTCATTGAAAATTTACAGCTTCAATAAATCTATTCTTTCTGTGATTGTAATAAAGGAATTCTAACATTTGTGCAGTATTCAATTTGGTTTAGTTGTTACAATTGAAGTGAAGCTTTTATTCTCCAAACCACGATGCAGGAATGGCAATATTTATTAAATTGGGATGTTTAATGGATGGTGCAGTGTTTTTTACACAGCGTTTATTATGCAGTGTTTATTACTCACACGAACATATGAATTAGGAGTAGATCATTCAGTTCCTCAAGCCTGCTCTGCCCTTCAATAAGATCATGGCTGATTTGATTGCTGTCTTAGTTTCCCATTCTGCCTACTGCTTTCACCTGCCTCACTGTACCTCATTACAGACCAGTCTCACTGCATCCCATTACAGACCCATCTCACTATACCTCATTACAGACCCGTCTTGCTGTACATCATTATGGACATATCTCATATATCCATCTCACTGTATCCCATTAACGACCCGTCTCACTGTACTCCAATACGGACCGGTCTCTACTCAACTCCAATACGATGGACCATCTGACTGGACCCCCAATATGGACCCATCTCTCTGTTTCCTAATATGGAGCTGTCTTATTGTACCCCAATATGGACCCATCTCTCTGTATCCTAATACGGAGTTGTCTCATTGTACCCCAATGTGGAGCCATCTCTCTGTATCCTAATATGGAGTTGTCTTATTGTACCCCAATATGGAGCCATCTCTCTGTATCCTAATACGGAGTTGTCTCATTGTACCCCAATGTGGAGCCATCTCTATATCCCAATATGAAGCCATCTCTCTGTGCTCCAAAACTGATCGCTCTATCTGCACCCCGATACGGACCTGTCTCTCTCTCTATCCAAATATGAACCCATCTCTCTGTACCCCAATACGAACTTTGCTCTCCCTATACCCCAATGCGGACATGGCTCTCCCTGTATCCCAAAGCGGACCCGTCCCTCTTGGTACCCCAATATGGAGTGTCTCTCAGTACTCCAATGCGGACCGGTCTCTACTCAGGCCCAATAGGGACCGTCTCTCTGCACCCCAATACAGATCAATCTTACCACTGTAAAAACTGTGAGGCTGCATTTTTCTGACTGTGCTCCTAATGAAGCCATTTAATGCAATATTGTAGAATCCTATTTCTTGATGCACTGTAACAGGCCGGTGAATCCAAAACCCCAAGTTTGGAACATTGGTCCCATTGTGATATCGGCTGGGATTCCCCGCTGCCTGTTGCCTGCCGAGACTGAGAATTCCGATCAAGCCGAGAATCCCATGCCAGCTCTAAAACTGGAACGGCGGCAGACCCAGGTATTGCCCGCCAACCATGGCGAGTTTCCCGCCCCATGCTGACGGGAACATGCAAACAGCCGATGTGAATTCATTAGAATGGGATTAATAGGCTGGAAGCCCAAATCTGCTCTGACCCCCACAATATGAATTCCACCCGGGGGAGGGGGGGGGGGGGGAGGGCTTTGTTGTGAGTGTTCAAGAGTGCTTTGCTGGTGTGACGGACCCTGGGGGTGGGGTGGGAGTGGGTCAAGAGTTTAGCCCATTACTCATGTGCCCCTCTGCTGTTCCCAGGTTGAGGACGGACGGTGTTCCAAGGGTCCAGGGGGTTGGGTGGGCTCAGGCTGTGGGTCAGGGGTTGACCCCAGGGCCCTCCCCGAGATGGGGGTCATGTGTCTGGGCTGCCCTTTCCAATCCTGGGCAACCTTAAGATCACTCTTGGCATAGTGATCTCAGCTAGCCCTCTGTTCAAAATCAGCATCCTTGTCTGGCCTGTGAAGTGAAGTGGCGGTCTCATTCCAAATTGCCCTATCTGACAGCTAATGAGTAGACCAGACAGTTCATTGAAGATGCAAGCCAGGAAGACTTTCTCTTTCCTCACATCTGCTCCCTCAGCCTTACGTTTTTAAACCTGCTGCTTTTTGAACTTTGATTTTGCTTCCAGAGTCTTCATGATATTAAACTGTTTTTCTTTGCTACCTCCAAGATTTAGAGAACTAATCAGGGGGTTTGTTGAATGAAAGTGTTTTCTTTTTAATGTCCTTAATGATTTTACCCTGGCTTGCTCATTTCAAAGTCTGAGTATTTCCGGAATTTTCTGCTTTTATTGCATATTTCCAGCGACTGCAGCTTTTTGTTTTTATGTCAACTCCTAAATAGTTACTTATTGGCCAATTGTCCAATGAATTTAGTCTTCTTAAGATAGAAGACGCCAAAGTTATTCATCAACAGCGGTAGTTGCCTGAAACCCACCAGATCACTAAAATTATTTAGACGGAGTGCATTTATAATTTCAAATTTTGATATTTTAATTAAAAAAGGGCTTGTGTTTCTGCTCATTGCTGTTAATATCGCTAGTTTTGCCCTGTTACTTGTGTGGTAGATCACAGGGGTCATAGTCCACACACAGTTAACACTGGGGGACCTACTGGCTTTGAGAGTGCCTGAGGTAAGACACAGGAATGTCAGGGGATTGTCTGTCTCTCCAGCAGTACCATTTTGCTGCACCATTTCCATATTTGACGAGAAATCTCATTCAAGTTGGTGAACTGACAGGTGCCTCTGAAGCTACCCTATGGAGAGTAAGTAACATGGTGGCAGTGGGAACAAACCATTGTAAAAAAATCTCTAGAGGTCGATGTGCTGTTGTTGCACTCAAATGGAGCAAGTGCTTGAAACACTTCCTTGTTTTCCAGGAAGTTCTGTGTCTTGCTCTCTCTGTAAGAAGTCTTACAACACCAGGTTAAAGTCCAACAGGTTTGTTTCAAACACGAGCTTTCGGAGCGCAGCTCCTTCCTCAGCTCCTTCCTCCTTCCACCTGAGGAAAGAGCTGCGCTCCGAAAGCTCGTGTTTGAAACAAACCTGTTGGACTTTAACCTGGTGTTGTAAGACTTCTTACTGTGCTCACCCCAGTCCAACGCCAGCATCTCCACATCATTGCGCTCTCCGTGTATGTCAGTGTTCCTGCCCATCACATTATGTTGTCTGCAGCAGTTCCAACAGGAATCTTCCTGCACAAAAATTGGGAATCCGATCCTGTTTCTGTGAAACCAGGTCTAATTCTTCTCTTGAATAATGCAATGCGTTGTGTGATCTACTCGCAAAATCTTGAAGTTATTTTGATTGCATGAGATTTAATTAATCTTTGATCCTCCACCATCTTGCTCTGAGATGCAGAGATATTTCTGGAACCCCATCTCTAGCGGAATCACACAATCATTTTGGTCCCGATCACTCCCCCCTCTAATTATTGACTGTGTTGAGGATTTATGAAGTGGTGTGTTTAATTTTGGTGACGCTGCCGATAGGGGAATGAATTTTCTATCTGACATCTGAAAAAGAAAATAGCATCTGAAAGTCACTTTGATCTGAAAAATTATTTGTAAGATGCTTTTTACAAAGTATATTTGAAGTATAGATATATTTCTATACTTTTCTTTCAAAAGGAAGTTAAGTTCTTTCTGATTCAAGTGGTGAATGGAATGTTTTCCATTAAACTAATGTAACAGTTTTTGATTTAAATCTGTTAACACGTGATGAATGGATCTGAAGGGAATTTTTTTTATTGACTGCAATGTTTCTGTATTCTTGATTGTGTACATAATATAAATATATAAATCTCTGATTATTTTGACACTATAAATTGGATTTTAAATGGTTGGTTTAATGAGTCCTGTTGTTGGGTTGGGTCAGCAGCTTAGAGTTGGGTGTTCACATTCACAGCATGGCTTTTCAATGATAATTCTCTATGCTGGGTGCTTCGCCAGTTACTGGATCTTGCTTCCTGCCTCCACATCCCAATCTCCAGCAAACACAAAATCTGGAAGAACATGATGTAACACAGGCTGCTCATGTCGAGTTCAGAGAGGGGACAGGGTCTGAGTTTGCACTAAGCGGTGGAAAATCTCCAACTAAGACTATGTCACAAACAACTGACATTTATACAAAGACTTTAATGCGGTTAAAAACCTCCCAGGAGCATTATCAAGCAAAACGTGACACCAAGTCATTAATGAGACATCAAGACAGGTGCCAAAAGTGGTAGGTTTTTAAGGAGTGTGTTAAAGGAGAAAGGTTTATAGACAAAGGGGAAAGGTCAGCTGGGCGAATTCCAGGGCAGCTGAAGGCATGGCCACCAATGGTTGAATGTGCAAAACATTTTTTTATTCAGGCATGGGATGTGGGTGTTGCTGGCTAGGCCAGCATTTATGCCCATCCCTGCAGGCATTGAAGAGCCAACCACATTGCTGTGGGTCTGGGGTCACACGTTGGCCAGACCAGGTAAGGACAACAGATTTCCTTCCTGAAAGGGGCATTAGTGAACCAGATAGGTTTTTACAACCATCAACAATGGTTTCATGGTCGTCTTTTTTGGGGGGGCTTTTAGTTCCAGATTTTATTGAATTCAAATTTCACTATCTGCCATGGCGTGATTCAAACACAGGTCCCAGTGCATGGGTCTCTGGATTACTAGTCCAGCGAGAATACCATTACTCAACTGCCTTTCCCATGATCGGTATGTTGAGTAGTGCAGTGAAATCCATTTGACCAGTTAAACAGGAGATAGGCTACAGTAAATGCAAATGGTTACTTTGGCCTATCCAATGATTAACTACATTTATTACATTGTCAGCACTGAGGAAACTAAAATGGATGAACCAGAGTCAATGATTTTATATTAAGAGCTCGAGTTAGTAATGAAAACTTGACTGCAAACTGGTCAAGAATGGAAAGTAACAAAATGAAATAGAAATGAAATGGAGGTGTCACCTTATGCAAACATGCAACCAATGAACACTCATAATAGGATGCAACCAATGGGCAGTCAAGACACTCAGAGGTGGCATCACCAGAAGGGGGCATGACATAAACACTATAAAAAGGATGAGGCACTCACACCCTGTCTCTTTCCACAAACATACATCTAGAGAGTTAGACAGGGTTGATCAGCAGCATCACACCCCAGCACGTGGCTTTGAGCAAGTTGGTACAGTTAGACTGAGTTGCTACAGTTAGATTAGCAGAGTGTCAAACTCATTTGAGAACTGCGTTTATAGTTCAATAAACACGTTGAACTCATTCCGAGTCTGGAGCATCCTTTAGTTAAGACTGCATCAAGTAGCAGCCTGTGTTATCCAAAGCAGCATAACACAACATGGTACCAGGGGTCACTGTTCACTCTATTTAGCAACTCAGCAAGACCGGTGACAACCAGCTACTAAATACAGGCACAATGCACAAGATTCGGGCTCCTCATCAGCTCAGGACCACCGGCAATCTTAGTGCCAACTGGCGATCATTCAAGCAGAAATTTCAACTATACATGGAAGCATCTGATGTCAATGGCGCAACACCAATGCTGGGAAGATAGCTCTTCTATTCACCACTGCGAGTGACCATACGATAGAGATCTTCAACTCCTTTCACTTTTCCGATGGGCAGGACAAAACGAAGTACCAAACCATCCTGGACAAATTCGACAGCCACTGCGAGGTGGACACCAACAAAATCTTCGTGCACTACATCTTCAAGCAGAGGATGCAAGGTAAAGACAAATCCTTCAACTCCTCTCTAACTAATCTTAGACTGCTAACACAATCCTGCAACTTCGGTGATATCACTGACTCCATGATCAGAGACCAAATCGTTTTTGGAGTCCAGTCTGATCCTCTGCGAGAGCAATTGTTGAAAATCAAGCACATGACCCTGCCAGTCGCGATTGAAACGTGTACTGTGCATGAGCACTCTAAAAATTGCTATTCACGGTACAAAACGGCAGAAAGTGAAATACAAGCCTCCCATGAGGCGTTTCGTGTTCAGTCCATCTCGCGGATGCAGCGCCTCCACATTGACGAAAGTGGCCATTTTGCGCACTCTTCCCAGGGCCCGACACATGCGCAATATGATCGGGAACACGAAACGGCCGAAAACCGCACTGCACATGTCCAGACGTTCAAGCACCGCGCATGCGCAACGACGCACTGAGCATCATGACGCCGACGTCATGACGTGTGCGAACTGCGGCACCGATCATTTTTTTAAAAACTGCCCTGCAAGAGACAAACACTGTTTAAACTGTGGGAAGCCAAACCACTATGCAGCCCTGTGCAGATCTACACCACCAGTCAGGAGCCAGTGCTCCCAATGCCGACAGCGGCGCATCAGAATTGTGCAACATTGAATGCATGACTCTGATCCAGGCAGCGCGACGGATTCAGATGATGAATACCTGGACAATACTTACCGAGTGGGCATTATTACGAAGTGAGAATATGCAACACCGGCCACATGGCGAGTCTAATCAATCCTGGCCGTGGATTCCGAGGACGAATGGCATGCGGTGATGAAAGTTAACCATTGCCCCATCCAGTTCACACTGGACACAGGTGCCTCCGCCAACCTGATTTTGCAGGTGAACTTGCAGGTGAACTAGAATGAAGAAGTCCCCACAATCCTTCCAGCTGCCTGCAAACTCGTGGACTACAATAGAAACGCAATCAAGGCACTGGGGTCCTGCCATCTGCAGGTGTCCAGTCGACACACACAAGCAAGCTTTTGCTTCGAGATTGTTAAACCAGATCGGACGTCCCTGCTAGGTGCGCACGCCTGCAAGCAACTGAACCTCATTCAAAGGATCTACACCACAACGCCGTCCCATCCAGATCTTCAGGCCAGCATCGACAACATCCCAACCCAGTACCTAGATGTATTTAGCAGGATGGGCACGCTGCCATACGAGTACAAGATTCTACTGCGGCCTGATACCAAGCCAGTGGTCCACGCACCACGACATGTTCCTGGTCCACTGAGAGAGGGCCTGAAGGCAGAGCTCACGAGTCTACACTAAAAAGGCATAATCTCCAAGGTCACTGAACCAACTGACTGGGTCGATGGTGTGCGCAAAGAAGCCTTTGGGGGACCTATGCATCTGCATTGACCCCAAAGATCTAAACAAAAACATTATGCGGGAACATTACTCCATCTCGAAGAGGGAAGAAATCACGAGTGAGATGGGACACGCGCGCTTCTTCACAAAATTTGACGCATCTCAAGGATTTGGGCAAATCCAACTTGAAGAATCCAGCAGAAGGCTTTGCACCTTCAACACGCCTTTTGGCAGATTCTGCTACAACCGATTGCCATTTGGCATCATCTCGGATTCAGAGATTTTCCATCGCATCAAGGAACAGATGATGGAGGGAATAGAAGGGGTTTGTGTCTAGATTGACGATATCATAATCTGGTCCACAACCCCAGAGGAACATGTGTTGCAACTCAAGAAAGTATTCCGACGCATACATGAACATGGCCTCAAGCTAAACAGGTCCAAGTGCTGTTTTGGGACATCCACGCTGAAGATCCTGTGCGATCTGATTTCGCGACACGGTGTGCACCCGGACACAGACAAAATTAAAGCCATCGAGGCAATGAAAGTCCCCGAGGACAAGAAGGCAGTACTGCGCTTCAATATCCTTGGCAAGTTCATCCCAAATTTGGCCACACACACCACGTCCCTACGGAATCTGGTGAAAGAAATCAACCGCCTTTGAGTGGAAGGCGGAGCACCGAACAAAGTGGCTGGAGGTGAAAGCCAAGCTCACCACTGCACCCGTCCTTGCATTCTTTGACCCCAGACCGAGACGCCATGATATTCATAGATGCGAGTCAGGATGGCATTGGGGCGGTGTTGCTTCAAAGAGACAACACGTCATCCTGGGTACCAGAAGCATACGCGTCATGGGCAATGACACCCACTGAGACCAGATATGCGCAGATTGAGAAGGAGTGTTCAGGTCGTCTCACCGGCATCCTCAAATTTCATGATAATGTCTACGGCTTGCCAACATTTGCTGTTGAGATGGATCATAGGCCTCTGGTCCACATCATCCAAAAAGACCTGAACGACATGACGCCACATTTGCAGAGAATTCTGCTCAAACTCCAGAGGTATGATTTCAATTTGGTGTACACACCTGGCAAGGAGCTCATCATCGCCGATGCATTGTCCCGCTCCGTCACCTCACCCAGTGAGCCACTGGAGATCATCCAGCACATCGAATCGCAGGTACAACTGTGTACAAGCACTCTCTCGGCAACAGATGAGAAGATCGTTCTCATACGAGAAGAGATGGCCAAAGTCCCCCTGTTGTAGCGAGTCATCCACAACCTCAGCAATGGCTGGCAGAAAGGGCAATGCCCTCAATTCTACAACGTCAAGGACGACCTGACACTGATCGATGGCCTCCTGCTCAAGCTGGACAGAGTAGTCATGACGCTACGTCTCCAGAGCATGGTGCTGCGGCAGATTCATGAGGGACCCCTGGGCGTAGAAAAGTGCAGACGCAGGGCCCGGCAAACTGTCTACTGGCCCGGCATCAACCAGGATATCACGGACATGGCCCTGAACTGCGAAACCTGTCAGAGGTTCCAACCAGGGCAGAGCAAGGAGACGCTCCAACCACATGACCTAGAGACCTCTCCGTGGTCCAAGGTTGGCATTGACCTATTCCACGTGAATGGTCGTGGCTATATCTTAATCATCGATTACTTTTCGAACTATTCTGAAGTGCTGAAGCTGACAGACCTCACGTCGCGAACCGTCATCAAAGTGTGTAAAGAGACATTCTCACGGCATGGCATCCCATATATTGTCATGAGCGACAATGGCCCGTGCTTCCACAGTCGAGAATGGTCCCTGTTTGCCAACAGCTGCAATTTCAGGCATGTCACCTCCAGTCCGCACTATCCGCAGTCCAATGGCAAAGTCGAAAAAGGGGTGGACATCGTTAAGCAGCTCATCCGCAAGGCCTTGGACTCCGCTTCCGACATACACATTGCACTATTTGCGTACCGGGCGACTCCCTTGTCCATTGGCATGTTGCCAGCTCAAATGCTGATGAACAGGGACCTGCAGACGATGCTTCCAGCCATACACCTGCCCAAACCTGATCATCTCCCGGTGCTGCAGAAGATGCAGCAGCTTCGCGACAGCCAGAAGTAGGGCTATGACGCACATGCCAACGATCTGGATGTGCCATTCCCGGCGGACACGGTCAAGATACTGGATGGTGGGTGGTCTGCTCCGGCTGTCGTTGTTCGACAGGCCGCGCCAGATCTTATGTCATACGTATGGCTGATGGCTCCATTGTGCGAAGGAATCAAAGGGCACTGCGAAAAGTTGCTTGCCCACAACCACTTTGCCCTCCATTTCCGCATGTCGAATTGCTGCCTCCAGACGCCTCGAACCACGAGGCCACCAGTCGTGCCTCCCACTCACCTGTCAAGACACCATCATCCCCTCCACCACCTCTCCAGAGGTCGACGAGAATCAGATGCTAGCCTCAGAGACTGACTTATGCGCATTTGTTTTGTTTGTTCTGTTCTGTATTCCTCAGTAAGTCACATTAGACAGATACATTCACATGTATATACATCTAAAAAAAAAAGGGGGGGAGATATCATGATATGCAAACATGCAACCAATGAACACTCAGAATAGGACACAACCAATGGGCAGTCAGGACACTTAGAGGTGGCATCACCACAAGGGGGCATGACATAAACACTATAAAAGGGATGAGGCACTCACACCCTGCCTCTTTCTAAGACAGACAGCTAGAGAGTTAGACAGGGTTGATCAGCACCATCACACCCCAGCACGTAGCTTCGAGCAAGCTGGTACAGTTTGAGTTGCTGCAGTTATATTAGTGTGGTGATCTACCACTGTATGTGTGTGTCTGTATTAGGGGATGTACAGCAGTACCTGTATTACAGGTTTACCGGTAAGCCCCTGCTGGCTAGCTCCGCCCGCAGGGAGCAGTATAAATATTCATGAGTTCCCCTGAGCTGCCATTCTACAGCTGCAGCCGAAGGAATAACATCTCATGGTAATAAAGCCTCTCTTGTACCGATTCGAGTCTTTGTGTGCAATTGTTAGCGCATCAATTAGCAGAGAGTCGAACTCATTTCAGAACTGTGTTAATAGTTCAATAAACACGTTGAACTCATTTCCTAGTCTGGAGCATCCTTTAGTTAAGACTGCATCAAGTAGCAGCCTGTGTTATCCGAAGCAGCATAACACAACATGAGGGATAGGGGAAGGGAGGTGAAATGTCAATATAAACAGGAATCCTTCCTGGAGAGAGGTTGATGTAGACATGCTAGGTTCACAGTCAGACACAACAAACAGAAGCTAAAAAGATAAAAGGGGGGTTGTTATTTCAACTTGACATTGAAAGTGTGAGAATGAAAAGGAAGAGAAAATCTGCAAAATTAGAGAGGGAAATGGATTAACAATAAGATTGTTTTGGGAGATTTTAATTGGTTCAGAGAATGGAATTCCTAAAACGTGTACAAGTCTCCTTCCACAAGCAGTGTGTTGCTGGGCCATCCAGACTGGAGATATTGCTGGATCCATTTATCCAGAGAGCTGACAACTTGTACATTGCTCATGAAAAACACGATCTCTCAGTCAAATTCAGCTTCTCTTGTGACCCCGTGAGAGAGCTCTGAAAACTCTGGGGTTTTACTGTCAGGTCCCCACATCTGGCCCCAACACTGGACTGTGGTTAGGATAAACCCGGTTTGTTCTCACTGGAACGGCGAAGGTTGAGGGGCAACTGGATGGAGGTCTACAAAATTGTGAGGGGCATGGACAGAATGGATAGTCAGAGGCTTTTTCCCCAGGGTGGAAGAGTCAATTACTAGCCGACATAGGTTAAGGTATGAGGGGCAAAGTTTAGAGGAGTGTGCGAGGGAGGTTTTTTTACAGAGGGTAGTGGGTGCCTGGAACTCACTGCCGGGGAAATGGTGGAAGCAGGGACGATAGTGACGTTTAAGGGGTGTCTTGACAAATACGTGAATTGGATGGGAATAGTACAGACCCCAGAAGTGTAGAAGTTTTAGGTTAGCCGGGCAGCACGGTCGGCATAGGCTAGGAGAGTTAAAGGGCCTGTTCCTGTGATGTACTGTTCTTTGTTCCCTACAGACTCGAGTATTCCTGGCTGTTCTGCCACATTCTATCCTCTGTAAACTTGAGCTAATTCAGAACTCTGCAGCTGGTGTCTTAACTGGCACAACACCCTGTTCCCCTGGCATTCTTGTGCATTGACTTCGGAAAAGTAATGCCTTGATTTTACAATCCTTATCTTTACAAATTCCTCCATGACTTCACTCCTCCCCATCTCTGTAATTTCCTCCAGCCCCAGGAGTCCTTTGAGATATCCACACTATCTTAATTCTCCAGAAAGATATCCAGTTTAATTGTACAATTACTTGTGGCCACTCCTTCAGCTGCCTGCACCTTCAGCTCCGGAATTCCCTTTCTAGACCTCTCTATCTCTCTATCGCAGTGTTTTTCAAAATGTTTCCCAGGGCCCACTTTTACCATTTTTGTTTACCTTTAATGTGACAGGTGAGCCTGCTTGGCCCTCACAATCTCTCTTGCTTTCTCATTTAATGTTACATTTTTGCAAGACCTTCATATGATGATTTAAATTCTCACTGCAGCGTGTGAAAAAAAATCAAGATGTTTGTCCTCGAACTCGCCGTGCCTTTGAAGTTTTGAAGGTTATAAAATTTCATTTGCCAGCACTTCCAGGCACATAACACACATGCAATTGCATCCTTATTTGCATTAGCACCATCAATAAAGGAATATTTCAAGAAATCATCCTTATACCTTTGTTCCCGATTTCAGCTTCTTCTTCATGGGTTGTTCACCAGAGGCCCTGGGGCTCACACCAGCACTACGTTGCCCTCTGCTGAGAAGCTCTCCCCAGCAGATTTAGTTGTGTGATCCTGGCCTGTCTGTGTCTCTGGCCCTCTCTTCTTTATTACAAGATAATCCATTTTCAATTCTTCAGTCCTGTTGCTCGCTTGCTGGCAGCTCAAAATGGAGTAATCTGTCTCGTGCCCAGAGCAGGTGACATCAGTGAACCGGGCACGTGACCTGCTCTCTGCCACTTCTTCTTGCGGTAGAAAGACTCCATCAATTTAAAATAAAAAATCTCCTCCTGGGTCAGCATGCTGTCATCAGGAAGAGGACGTCTGCCCCCCTGGGCTCTGCCACTGCTCACCGCTGAGGGGGCACACATGCGTGGGACGGCCGACATTCTGAAAGTCGGGCGCTGCCGACATTTTAAAAAGCTGGTGGATGGGGCTCCCCACACCCACCCGACCCACATTCGGGTCGCATCCCTGAGCTCTGTCACACTGTCCTCATTTGAAACACATCTTAAAAATTACATTATTGACCAAGATTTTGATCATTTGACCTAATATTTTGTAATCTGACTTGGCGTTAAATTTAGTTTCATAATATTCCTGTGGAATACTTTGGAATGTTTTATGTTAAATGTGCTGTTTTATGTTAAATGTGCAATGTAAGTATAAGGCCTTATAATCAAACAAACAAACAAAGAACAGTAGAGCACAGGAACAGGCCCTTCGGCCCTCCAAGCCTGCGCCGATCACGTGTTCTATCTAGGCCAACCGCCTATATCCTTCTGTACCCTGTCTCGTCATGTGTCTATCCAGATAAGTCTTAAAGGTCGCTGATGTATCTGCCTCAACGATCATACTTGGCAGTGCATTCCAGGCCACCACCACCCTCTGTGTAAAAAAACATCTTCCACACATCTTCACTGAACCTGTCCCCCCCTCACCTGGAGAAAAGCAAATAACTGCGGATGCTGGAATCTGAAAAGAAAGAGAAAATGCTGGAAAACTTCAGCAAGTCTGGCAGCATCTGCAGGGGGGAAAAGAGCTAATGTTTCGAGTCTGGTGACTCTTTATCAAAGCATTGACAGATGCTACCAGACTTGCTGAGATTTTCCAGCATTTTCTCTTTCTCTCTCCCCCTCACCTGAACTTGTGCCCCCTTGTAATTGTCATTTCCGCCCTGGGAAAAGGCCTCCAACTGTTCACCCTATCTATACCCCTCATAATTTTATAAACTTCTATCCAGTTGTCCCTCAGTCTCTCAAAGGGAGAACAATCTCAGTTTATTCAATTTCTCCTCATAGCTAATACCACCCATAGCAGGCAGCATCCTGGTTAACCTTTTCTGTACTCTCTCCAAAGCCTCTACATCCTTCTGGTAGTGAGGCGACCAGAATTGGACACAATATTCCTAATGTGACCTAACCCTATATAACTGACATAATTTGCGAGCTTTTATACTCAATACCCCGTCCGATGAAGGCAAGCATGCCATATGCTTTCTTTACCACCATTTCCACCTGTGCTGCCGCTTTTAAGGAACTGTGGACCTGCACACCCAGATATCTCTTTTTGTCTCTATGCTCCTGATTGTTCTGCAATTTATTTTATAGCTCTCACCTGAATCGGATCTACCAAAATGCATCAGCTCGCATTTGTCCGGGTTAAATTCCATCTGCCATTTCTCCGCCCAATTTTGCAGCCTATCTATATCCTGCTGTGTTCTCTGACAATCTTCATCACTATCCCCAACTCCTGCAAACTTAGTACCATCCGCAAATTTGCTAATCAGGCCCACTATGTTTTCTTCCAAGTCATTTATATATATTACAGACAGCAGTGGTCCGAGCACGGATCCCTGTGTCACCCTTCTCCATTTTGAGACACTCCCTTCCACCACTACTCTCTGTCTCTTGTTGCCCAGCCAGTTCTTTATCCATCTAGCTAGTACACCCTGAACCCCATACGACTTCACTTTTTCCATCAACCTGCCATGGGAAACCTTACCAAACGCCTTACTAAAGTCCATGTATATGATATCTACAGCCCTTCCCTCATCAATTAACTTTGTCACTTCCTCAAAGAATTCTATTAGGTTTGTAAGACATTACCTTCCCTGCACAAAACCATGCTGCCTATCACTGATAAGTCTATTTTCTTCCAGATGTGAATAGATCCTATCCCTCAGTATCTTCTCCAACAGTTTGCCTACCACTGACGTCAAGCTCACAGGTCTATAATTCCCTGGATTATCCCTGCTACCCTTCTTAAACAAAGGGACAACATTAGCAATTCTCCAGTCCTCCGGGACCTCACCCATGCTCAAGGATGCTGCAAAGATATCTGTTAAGGCCCCAGCTATTTCGACCCTCGCTTCCCTCAGTAACCTGGGATAGATCCCATCCGGTCCTGGGGACTTGTCCATCTTAATGTCTTTTAGAATACCCAAAACTTCCCCTTCCGTATGACAACTTGACCTAGAGTATTTAAACATCCATCAACATCCGTCTTGTCCCTCTCCTTTGTGAATACCGATGCAAAGTACTCATTAAGAATCTCACCCATTTCCTCTGAGTCCACGCATAAATTCCCTCTTTTGTCTTTGAGTGGGCCAATCCTTCCTCTAGTTACCCTCTTGCTCCTTACATACGAATAAAAGGCTTTGGGATTTTCCTTAACCCTGTTAGCCAAAGATATCTTGTGACCTCTTTTAGCCCTTTTTATTGCGCGTTTGAGATTCAACCTACTTTCCCGATATTCCTCCAAAGCTTCATCAGTTTTGAGTCGCCTCGATCCTATGTATGCTACTTTTTTCATCTTAGCTAGTCTCACAATTTCATCCGTCATCCATGGTTCCCGAATCTTGCCATTTCTATCTTTCATTTTCACAGGGACATGTCTATCCTGCACTCTAATCAACCTTTCCTTAAAAGACTCCCACATTTCAAATGTGGATTTAGCCTTAAAGAGCTGCTCCCAATCCACATTCCCTAGCTCCTGCCGAATTTTGTTATACTCTGCCTTTCCCCAATTTAGTACTCTTCCTTTCGGACCCCTCTTGTCCTTGTCCATGAGTATTCTAAAACTTACGGAATTGTGATCGCTATTCCCAAAGTAATCACTGACTGAAACATCAACCACCTGGCTGGGATCATTCCCTAATATCAGGTCCAGTATGGCTCCTTCCCGAGTTGGACTATTTACATACTGCTCTAAAAAACTCTCCTGGATGCTCCTTATAATCTCTTCAATGTTGGGGAAGTTAAAATCTCCCATCACAACCACCCTATTGCTCCTACATTTTTCTATAATCTGTCTGCATATTTGTACCTCTACTTCATGCTCGCTTTTGGGAGGCCTGTAGTAAGTAAAGTCCCAACAATGTTTCTGCACCCTTCCTATTTCTCAGCTCCACCCATATTGCCTCAGTGCTCGAATCCTCCATCGTGCCCTCCTTAATCACAGCTGTTATATCATCTCTGACGAGTAATGCAACTCCTCCACCCCTTTTACCTCCCTCTCTATCCCTCCTGAAGCATCTATACCCCTGGGATATTCAGTTGCGTCCTGCCTTCCCTCAACTAAGTCTCAGTAATACCAATAACATCATATTCCCAGGTACTGATCCAAGCCCTAAGTTCATCTGCCTTACCTGCTACACTTCTCGCATTAAAACAAATGCACCTCAGACCACCTTTGCGTTCATCATCTCTTCTCTGTCTACTCTTCCCCCTAGTCACATTGAGTTTATTATCTCGTACCGTACTGGCTTTAGTTGCTGCTTCTTTACTGACCTCTAACTTCCTAATCTGATTCCCAACCCCCAGCCACATTAGTTTAAAACCTCCCCAACAGTGTTAGCAAAAGCACCCCCTAGGACATTGGTTCCAGTCCTGCCCAGGTGTAGACCATCTGGATTGTAATGGTCCCACCGCTCCCAGAACTGGTTCCAATGTCCCAAAAATCTGAACCCCTCCCTCCTGCACCATCTCTCAAGCCACGTATTCATTCTGACTATTCTTGTATTTCTACTCTGACTGTCCCGTGGCACTGGTAGCAATCCTGAGATCCTACTTTTTACCTTATCTCCTAACTCCCTAAATTCTGATTGTAGGACCTCATCCCTTTTTTTTACCTATATCGTTGGTGCCTATATGCACCACCAGAACTGGCTGTTCACCCTACCCTTCAGTATGTCCTGAAGCCGATCAGAGACATCCCTGACCCGAGCACCCGGGAGGCATCATACCATTCGGGAGTTTCGTTTTCGACCATAGAAACGTCTGTCTACTCCCCTTACAATTGAATCCCCTGTGACTATAGCCCTGCCAGTCTTTTTCCCGCCCTTCTGTGCAGCAGAGCCAGCCACGGTGCCATGAGACTGGCTACTACTGCCTTCCCCTGGTGAGTCATCTCCCCCGACAGTATCCAAAATGGTATACCTGTTTTGGAGGGAGATGACTGCAGGGACACCTGCACTGCCTTCCTGCTCTTTCTCTGCCTTTTGGTCACCCATTCCCTGACTCTGTCACCAATCCTAATCTGCAGTGTGACCAACTCACTGAACGTGCTATCCACGACCTCCTCAGCATCGCGGATGCTCCAAAGTGAGTCCATCCGCAGCTCCAGAGCCATCATGCGGTCTGACAGGAGCTGCAGCTGAACACATTTCCCGCACATGAAGGAGTCAGGGGCATCGGCCGCGTCCCTGAACTCCCACATTGCGCACGAGGAGCATGACATGGATCTGGGATCTCCTGCCATTTTTACCCTTTACCTTAACTGATTACAAATATAGTATCAAATAATGAATAAGTGAAAGGAATAAAGATTTTACTTACCAATCACAATACTCACCAACACACGAAGAGTAAAATTTCTCCCAGCAACTGCTAATTGGAGCACTTTCCTTGCCAGCCAATCAGGTCACTGCCCTGCTGTGATGTCACTCTTCAAGGTAAGTTTTTAAAGAGATAAAATTACCTTCCCGACAACCACGGTTGTTTTTTTTTGGTTAAAGGAGGGGGTTGGGAGGGAAACACAGAGGAAGTGTTTCGGGTTTAACTGTCACTTGATAACTGCCCCTTCACAAACCACCTTCAAATTAGGCTGACCGCAAAGGTAACAAAACAACTGCTAAGGTATTGCATTTGGCTCCTTGCCCAGACTAATGAAGGGCCTAATTCCTCATTTAAGATCACTCGGGCAACGGGGATACTCAGAAGTCAGAACTGCTCTCACCAATGTGAGATTTCTCTTAAATGATTCGGCCACTTCCCTTCACTGGGGTCTTCTTCCAGTGAAAGTCAATGGGACATCTCTCTTGGAAAGCTCAGTAGTCTATCTCCACTCCCAACCCTATCCAGCGGGAGGTCTCTGTATCCCCTTCACCAACGCACAAGAACACAAGAAATAGGAGCAAGAGCAGACCACACGGCCCATTGCGCCTGCTCCGGCTTTCAATACCACCATGGCTGATCTTCAGCTTCAACTCCATTTTTTCTGTCCCTTAATTCCCGGAGACACCAAAAATGTGCCCATGCCCGCCTTAAATGCATTCAGTGATTTGGGATGCACAACCCTCCGGGGTAGAGAATTCCAAAGATTCGCAACCTGTCGGTGAAGAAATTTCTCCTCACCTCAGTCCTAAATGATTGACCGCCTTCTCTCGTGGTTTAGATTCCCCGGACAGCGGAAACAATCTCTCAGCGTCCACCCTATCAAGGCACTTCAAAATTTTGTAGGTTTCAATGAGATTGCCTCTCATTCTTCTAACCCCCCAGGCAATAAAAGCCCAAATTACTCAGCCTCTTATCATAGGACAAACCCATTCATCCGGGGTACCAATTTAGCAAACCTTCACTGTGCAGACTCCAACACAAGTATATCCTTAGTAGTACGTGGAGACTAAAACTGCCCACAGTATTCCAGATGTGGCCTCATCAAAACCCTGTACAACCCGGAGGAAACTCATGCAGACACGGGGTTGAGGGGGGAGGAGTGCACACTCCGCAGTCACCCAAAGTGACTGAACACGGGCCCCTGTAGCTGTGAGGCAGCAGTGCTAACCACTGTATCACCGTGGCAAATAGGGAAACAGACGCCATGGCTGCTGCGGGAGAGAGAGTAGGTAAGACATGACCTCGAAGGTGCAGCTGTGGGATGACGGTCCTGCTGTTGACCGGGGGGGGGGGGGGGGGGGAGGGGGGTATCCATCTGGGCATGGGATACTCTGTGGGGTTGCGGTATCCCCCGGGCCGGGTTGTCCAGGCATAGACGGCAATTGCCACGGTGTGCAAGGCAGCACACCTCTGACCGCCCACTGTGCCCCTTAGTTGTGAAAAGCGCCACCGGCCATATGGCGCCCTCCAATGAGCCCACAGACCCCACCCCCCAGAACCAGGCATCACACAGTCCACCCAAGGGAGGCACCCACAGTAGATCCCACGGAAGGGTGCAGGACAGGAGCCGTAGAGCGTGCCGCTGGCATGGGTAGCACCAGCCACCGGCACCCCTGCTGGCAGGGATGGGTGCCTGGGTCAGAGGACCCCTAGATGCCAGACATCGATGGGGCCAGTAGTGCATAGCATAGGACTGCATCCTGCTGCATTCGACGGTTTCCAACACATTCACGGCGCATCCCTGGGTGAGAGGTTGGCTCCTGGGCGACAGGGCAGCACAATAGCACAGTGATTAGCACTGTGGCTTCACAGCACTAGGCTCTCAGGTTTGATTCCCAGCTGGATCACTGTCTGTGTGGAGCCTTCACATTCTCCGGGTATCGGCATGGGGTTCCTCCGGGCGCTCCGGTTTCCTCCCACAAGTCCCGATAGATGTGTTATTAGGTGAATTGGACATTCTGAATTCTCCCTCTGTGTACCCAAACAGGCGCTGGAATATGGTGACTAGGGGCTTTACACAGTAACTTTGTTGCAGTGTTAATGTAGGCCTACTTGTGACAATAAAGATTATTATTATAGGGGTTATCCTCTGCAGTCATGGCTGATGGTGCCAATCTGCAGGCCACAGACCAACGTGGAGAACTGCTACAACGACGCCCATGCTGCGACCAGGGGCATGATCGAGCGGTGCATCGGCGCCCTGAAGACATGTTTCAAGTGCCTGTACCGCTCTGGAGGGGCCCTCCAGTATAGCACTAGGACGGTCTCCCACATTGTGGTGTCCTGCTGCATCCTCCACAACATTGCACAGCAGAGGGGCAATAGGATGGAGAAGGAGGAATAACGGCAGGCCTTGTTTGATGAGGAGGATGTGGGGGCCGGAGGATGGGCACGGCATGGGGTGCGGTCAGCCACTGGAGGCCCCACACAGGACATTCTAATCGCCTCCAGGTTCACCGACTAGGGGGCCTGGCCACTGGTGGCTCGATCATCTCATCCCATCCCCACACTTATACCATACCCCCTTCCCCCCAATCCAATCACACTCTCCACCATCCGCCCGGGAAATCCCTGCATGCGTTCTGGTCAGTCCATCTCATGGTCCCATCGAACCTCTGGGGTGGTGGAGGTGGGGACAGGTTCTGGGGTAGGGTGAAGAGTGTGGGAGAGGGCGGGCCAGGGGAACGTGGCAGTATGGTGGCCGCCTTGCGGGCCCTGGCCCATGCCCACCTCCAACGGCCGCGCCCCACACCAGCCGGTTCCTCCCCCCACTCCCCACCCAGAACACCCTTGGCGTCCAGCCCAGCCCATCCCTCACACTCTTCTGACAGAGCACCAAGGCAGTTCGGAACATTGGTGAACAGGTCTTAATTGTGCCATTTACAGGTATTGTGCTTATGTGTGGGGTTGTAATTGCTGCTGTAGCCTGTCTAGCAGCCCAGTGCCAATGCCAATCCCTGCGAAACAGATGTCGGCACGCGTTCCACGTGGCACCAGTGCAAGGTCATTAAAGTATCCTGAATCGCTCCTGAACCGGCACTGCTTTTGTCAATGTAGAACTCTCACAATTCAATCCCGCGTCATCACTTTGTCTCTCAGGCGGAGAATCCCGGCCATGGTCTGTATCACAATGTGGGACAGTCTACCATTTACTCTGGGTCCAAGGTGTCTGCTGATAATGACAGGGAGGGGTGATGGATAGCATCCATACCTCAAGAAAAGCCGTGAAGCAGCAGGAGGAAGGTGATTGATAACTACACACCAGATATCGGACCACCGATATCACAAATTGCAAGACAACATGCAGACCTTAGATGGTTAATTATTCCCATATACTATGCGTGATGTAAACCTAATCGATAGTCATGATTGGATGTAGATAACTAGTAACAAGCGATTGGTAAACGCAAATTTCCATAACTTAATGTGAGTTATAGCTGTCTGTACAGGGAGGGAAGCAGGGCTGTCTGGTGTGCGAGCTGCATGCGCCACTAGTCCAGTTATAAATGGAATGAAAGCTTTGCTCATCAGTCCAAGAGTCTTCGCCTTGTCTGTCATGAGTGTGAGGGTGAAGTACACTACAGTTGAGTAGCTGTACAATTTTCCACGCTACAATTTGGTGCTGCGACTCAGATTCACTTGGGCTGGAAGTGGAGGCATGAGTACCGTTTGGTGATTATGCTCCCGACTGGGTCATGTCACAGACCGACAGCCAATTTAAAATAATTAATCCAGACCGAGAGTAGACCAGACGAAGGGACTACAGAGAGACGCCCCAAATTCAAAAGCAGTCTTAGAACCCTGTGCCCTGTTTTGGGCAGCCCGTTAGCCAGTGTAGTGATCTAGAGCCTCTACTTACAACAAACTAAATTAATACAAAGTATCCTGAATCGTTCCTGAACCGGCATTACCCCACGTCGCCTTCTTGTGTGGCTGCTGTGGAGAAAGCTTCAATGCACAGCAATACTGAGGTTTAGATCAAGATGCAGAAAGGGATCTGGTAGTAGACTGCAGCCACTGGGAAGGATGGGAACAGAAACCCTCCCCCCCCCCTCCCTCCCTGTAACACCTGTGAACAATCAGGGATGCCCTTAAAACTGGCCCCTATGGCACCTGATCACCAGGTGAACAAAACGGGCCGAGACAGACACGGGAAGGCAAGATCAGATGCTGTTGTCCTCCCTTTCACCACTACAGAGCGCAAGATGCTGCTCGATACTTTACCCTCTCTTAATAAAAGGTTTTTATTAATGGAATTTACAATGCAGAAGGAGGCCATTAGGCCCATCGAGTCTGCACCGGCCCTTGGAAAAAGCACCCTACTTAAGCCCACACCTCCACCCTTTTCCCGTAACCCAGTAATCCTACCTAACCTTTTTTGCTTAGGACACTGAGTGCAATTTATCATTGTCAATCCACCTAACCTGCACATCTTTGGAATATGGGAAGTAACCGGAGCACCCGGAGGAAACCCACGCAGGCACGGGGAGAACGTGCAGACTCCGTACAGACAGTGACCCAAGCCGGGAATCGAACCTGGGACCCTGGCGCTGTGAAGCAAAGTGCCTCTGTGCTGCCCACTGTGGTGAATTATAAACACTAATAATCCACACTGTATTGTACAACATGTGTTGAGCCTGTACCTTGGATCAGATCATGTGTAGTTGCGCGGCTGTACCCATAGGGGGAGATGAGGAGCTTGTACTGGGCTCCACCCTTGGCTCTGCCCATGGCTCCGCCCATGGCTCCTCTCCCTAACCGGAAGTATAAAGGTTGCTGTTGTGAGCCCGCCTGCCAGTTCATCAAGAGTTCATCTTGTCACAGGCAGGCTCTGTTGCAAGACGATTAAAACCACTGTCCGCTTCTAACCACGTGTCGTGTGAATTGATGGTCTCATCACCCACAATTAAATAAAAGAAAGGCGAATCACCCTCAGAGTGTGCGAAACGGAAATGGGGGGCTTACCAAAGCCATGGGGGAACGATGGATCCAGAGTGGGATGACAATCTCTTCCTCAGCATGCTTAAGGAAAGGCTCAGAAGGTTTTAAACACTGGCTTGGTCACTTTTGAAACCTGTAATGGATTACTGATGTGGGTGAGAACATAGAGCGTAACAGGGGAAAACCCAAAATAGCAGCAGCCGAGATAGGAGCATGGAATCATGGAATTGGCCCATCAAGTCTGCACCGGCCCTTGGAAAGAGCACCCTACTTAACTCATGCTTCCACCCTATCCCGTAACCCAGTAACCCAACCTAACCTTTTAGAGACTGAGGGCAATTTAGCATGGCCACTCCACCTAACCTGCATCCTTTTAACAGTGGGAGGAAACCGAAGCACCCGGAGGAAACCCATGCAAGCATGAGGAGAAAACTCCACACAGATAGTCACTCGAGGCCGGAATTCAACCCGGGTCCCTGGAGCTGTGAAGCAGCAATGCTAACCACTGTGCCACTAGAAATAACTGCAGCTGCGCCCATGATGGATGTCACGTGACACCGCTCTGGTAAGAAGGGATATCCAACCAGGGATTGCCGTAAGGAAAGTGGAAGTATTTTGATTTTGATTTGATTTATTATTGTCACATGTATTAGTATACAGTGAAAAGTATTGTTTCTTGCATGCTGTACAGACAACGCATACAGTACATAGGGAAGGAAGGAGAGACTGCAGAATATAATGTTATAGTTATAGCAAGGTGCAGGGAAAAGATCAATTTAATATGACGTAGGTGCATTCAAAAGTCTGATGGCAGCAGGGAAGAAGCTGTTCTTGAGTCGGTTGGTACGTGACCTCAAACTTTGGTATCTTTTTCCTGACGGAAGAAGGTGGAAGAGAGTATGTCTGTGATGGGTGGGGTCCTTAATTATGCTGGTTGCCTTTCTGAGGCAGCAGAAATTATAGACAGAGTCACTGGATGGGAGGCTGGTTTGCGTGATGGATTGGGCTACATTCACAACCTGTTTTAGTTTCCTGCGGTCTTGGGCAGATCAGGCTCCATCTCAAGCTGTGATACAACCAGAAAGAATGCTTTCCATGGTGCATCTGTAGAAGTTGGTGAGAGTCATAGGTGACATGCCAAATTTCCTTCGTCTTCTGAAAAAGTAGAGGCTGTGGGGGGCTTTCTTAACTATAGTGTCGGCATGGGGGGACCAGGACAGGTTGTTGATGTTCTGGACAGCTAAAAACTTGAATAGAAAAGAATCCCTACAGGATAGAAGGAGGCCATTTGGCCCATCGAGTCTGCGACCCTTCAAATGAGCACTCTACCACATCCCCCCATTCCTGAAATCCCACAACCTGAGCTGCACATCCCTGGACACTGGATTATCATGTCTAATCCACCTAACTGGCACATTTTAGGAATGTGGGAGGAAACCGGAGCACCCGGAGGAAACCGACGCAGACATGGGGAGACAGTGCAGACTCCGCACAGAGAGTCACCCAAGCCGGAATTGAACCAAGGTCCCTGGCGCTGTGAGGCAGCAGTGCTAACCACTGTGCCACCATGCTGCCCACTTTTCTTTTGATTCAAGGAGTGGGGGTGGGAAGGGGTGCGAATATAAATGAAAGAAGAAAGTGGGTAACACTTGAAATCGGGAATGTAGAGGTCCCCGTCCGATTCTGGGTGTGTTCAAACACTGAGGGCACCACCTTGGGACTAGAGACCCTTCGCCTTCTGGGGGCAATAATACATAGAAACATACATAGAAAACAGAAGCAGGAGGAGGCCATTCGGCTCTTTGGGCTTGCTCCATGGCTCCCTCCATAACAAGAACATCATTATGATCAGGGATGATCATCAAGTTCAATATCTTGATCCAGCCTTCCCCCCGTGTCCTTGATCCCTTTAACCCCAAGGGCTATGTTAATTCCTTGAAATTACACAATGTTTTGGCCTTAATGACTTTCTGTAGTAGTGAATCCCACAGATTCGCTACTCTCTGGATGAAGAAATTTCTCCTCACCTCAGTCCTAAAAGATTCACCCCTTATCCTCAAACAATGACCCCTAGTTCTGGACTCCCCCACCATCGGGAACATTATTTCTGAATCTGCCTGGTCTAATCCTATTAGAATTTTATAGTTTCTATGCGATCCCCTGTTGAGGGAAACATTATACAGCTATTTGACTGTAATGTACTTCACCCTCATTCTCATGAGAGAGCAGATGAAAACTCTTGAAGTTAGAAACTAGTCTTTATTTACAAGCTATAACGAGGGCTCTGTTGATGCTAATTAGAAACCAAAAAGCCCAGATTCAAGAACGATACAGACAGTTATATTTTGAGATTCAATTACAAGAAATTAGCATCTACCAATCATTTGTTACTATTATCGATGTCCAATCATGACTATCGATTACATCATGCATAGTATATGAGAATAATTTATCAATCACATTAAAGGCCCACATGCTTAATGAACCTATCCAATTATTCCAAAGGCATGTATGTTGTTTTGCAATTAGTGATATTGGTGGTCCGATATCTGGGTGTAGCCATTAAATCATCTCCCTTTTGCTGTCAGCAGACTTACTGGGGCCATCACAAAGGTATGTTGTTACACATTGTAGAATAGACCTTGAATTGTAACATATGCAGTGCGTCTGCCTGAAACGGGCTTCTCAGAAACATATAGTGTCCTTGTAATATCTGTTACACTTGGCAATTCCATTATCTGAAAAGAAGAATTCAACTTCTTCAGTAAAATGGTGGTTTTTCAAATGGTTCCAGTATACTCTCGCCTATCTAAGTTATCCCAAATTGTCCTCTTCACCTCCCTCAATCTTCTAAACCCAATGAATATAATCCTAACCAATTTAGTCTCTCCTCAGATGATAGTTCCGCCACCCTAGAAATCAGCCAGGTAAACCTTCGCTGCACTCCCTCCATGACAAGAACATCTTTCCTCAGAAAAGAACTCCAAAACTGCACATAACATTCCAGGTGTGGCCTCACCAAGGCCATATATAATTGTAGTAAAACATCGCTATACCTATCCTCAAATCCTCTCACTATCAAGGCCAACATACCATTTGTCTTCCTTACTGCCTGCTCTACCTGCCCGCTTATACTCAATGACTGATGGACGAGGACACCAAGGTCTCGCTGAGTATCCACGTCTCTCAATTTACATCCATTCAAATAATAAACTGCCTTCCCATTTTTGCTACTGAAGCAGATAACCTCATATTTATCCACATTATACTGCAGCTGCCATTCATAAGCCCGTTCGCTCAGCCTGTCCAAATCTTGCTGAAGCATCTCTGCATCGTCCTCACAGCTCACCCTCCCACCCAACGTTGTATCATCTGCAAATTTGGAGATAATACATTTAGTTCCCTCATTATTTTTTTCATAGAATTTACAGTGCAGAAGGAGGCAATTCGGCCCATCGAGTTTGCACTGGCTCTTGGAAAGAGCACCCTACCCAAGCCCACACCCCCACCTCATCCCCATAACCCGGTAATCCCACCCAACACTAAGGGCAATTTCAGACACTAAGGGCAATTTAACATGGCCAATCCACCTAACCCGCACATCTTTGGACTGTGGGAGGAAACCGGAGCGCCCGGACGAAACCCACGCACAAACGCGGAGAACGTGCAGACCCACAGACTTCCCAACCCACCAATGCCCCCCCCCCCCCAACCCCTCAGCAAACAACGACAACCAACTCCCCAAGATGCAAAATAAGCAAACTCCAACAATTGAATAACCCACGACTCACTCCCCCTGAGCAAAGGTAACATTTTCCAGGGTCAAAACTCCAGCAGGTCCCCTCGCTACACCAAGTCACCGGTGAAGAAGCTGACCTCACCTGAACAAGACCCGCCTGTGAGCAATCAGTGAGGCGAAGGCTGAAACATTTCCCCCCGCATCCCGCTCCAACTCCGGCCAGTCCGACACCCCGAATATGGCTTCTATGAAAATGAAATGAAAATAGCTTATTGTCACGAGTAGGCTTCAAATGAAGTTACTGTGAAAAGCCCCTAGTCGCCACATTCCAGCGCCTGTTCGGGGAGGCTGTTACGGGAAGGCTTTGGGGAGGCTTCTAGGCAATTGGGCTCCACGTCCACATGTACATGCCACCAAGCCGGGAATCGAACCTGGGACCCTAGAGCTGTGAAGCAATTGTGCTAATCATTATGCTACCGTGTTGCCCAATATATAATGTGAACAGTTGGGGCCCTAGCACAGATCCCTACCGTGCCCCACTGTCCACTGGTCACTGCCTGCCAATCGAAAAAAGATCCATTTATTCCAACTTTTTGCTTCCTGTTTGCTAACCAGTTTTTTATCCATCTCAAGACACTACCTGCAATCTCATGCGCTTTAACTTTACATAGTAATCTGCTATGTGAGACCTTGTTGAATGCCTTCTGAAAGTCTAAATAAACCACATCCACTGCTTCTCCCTGATCAACTCTACCGGTTACACCTTGAAAGAATTCAGTAGATTTATCAAGCATGATTTTCCTTTTGCAAATCCATGCTAACTTTGTCTGATTATACCAATACTTTCCAAATGCTGTGCTATGAAGTCCTTGATAATGAATCATATCAATTTAGCTACTATTGATGTTAGGTAACTGGTCTATAATTTCCTGTTTCTCTCTATTTCCCTTTTTGAATAGGTTGGTTTATTTGCTATCCTTCAATCTGCAAGAACCATTCCAGAATCCAAAGAATTTAGGAAAATTACCACCAATGGATCTACTATTTCTAGGGCCACTACCTTAAATTCTATGGGATGAAGATTATCAGGCCCTGGAGATTTACACACCTTCAATCCCATTAATTTCCCCAAAATATTTATCTACTAATACTAATTTCCTTCAGCTCCTCATTAAAACTTCTGTTATTCAGTCAGAACTTCAAGTGCATTATTCATGTCTTCCTTTGTAAGGGCCGAAGCAAAGTACAAATTTAATACCTCGACCATTTCTTTGTTCCCCATTATGAATTCCTGCATTTCTGATTGTAAGGAAGCCCACGGGAAGCCGCGTCATGCTCCCGTTCAGGTGCAATATGGCCAGTAGATCCCGCCCGTTGTGTTTTGATGCCTCAGTAAGACATTTGCAGAAGCTTGCAAAGTTCAGTGGAAAATTATTTTATAAATACAAAACTTTGAACATTTAACTTAACGTTTAACTTTACTAGCTGAACAATGACGTAAAACTACCTCAACTTTTCCAAATTTATTGGAATGAAATGTATTTTCTCACTTGAACACAATGGCCAACAGCATATATGGTTCTGCCTATTTGTAAAGGGGAGGGAAGAGGATGCAAAGGAAGAGAAGGGGGAGGGGCGTGAAAGAGAAGATTTTGACATCAATTGTTAATTTTACAAGCTCAAAGACCCTAACCTGCAGATACCTGAACTCACTCCCCCTCGGCAGATCTACCTTCTCCCTTAGCTCCTCCAGACTGGCGAACCATTCCTCCAAATACAGATCCCTCACCTTGACCAGCCCCATTTCCTCCACCTCCTGTATACACTATCCCTCCTTCAGGCCTCCCAAACTTGATGTATTACTATTGGGTAGAAAATGCAGAGAAGATTCAGGCATGGATTAGGGAGGTGGGGGCTTTGTGGGCGAGGATGGAGGCGGGCTCTTTCATGGAGTCAGGGTTGCGGGAGATGGCGACGGCTTCACTCCGATGGCCCCCAGGTAAGTATTTTGTGAGTCCAGTGTTGGTGGCCATGCTGAAAATCTGGAGGCAGCTTCGGCAGCATTTTAGGTCAGGGGGATGTTGATTTTGGGGAATAATGGTTTTGAGCCGGGGAGGATGGATGCAAGTTTCTGGGGGTTCAAGGAAATTAAGGATCTATTTCTGGGAGAGAATTTGAGTCTAGAGGAGCTGGGCAAGAGGCTTGGGATGGCATGGGGTAGGTTTCAGGTATGTTCAGGTGCGGGACTTTGCGAGGAAGGTCTTCCCGACCTTCCCAACTTTCCCGAGAACGCCTGCCTCCTCATTGCTAGAGGTGGTGCTGTAGCGGAAGGGTTGGAGAAGGGGGTTGTCTTGGCGATTTAAATGGGTTTTGGAGGCGGATGGGGTGTCCATGGAGTGGGTTAATGCGAAGTGGGAGGAAGAGCTGGGGGTGGCGCTGGAACAGGGATTGTGGTGTGAAGTGCTGTGGAGGGTAAATGCGTGTGCCTCCGTGTGCGAGGCTGGGGCTGATACAGCTGAAGGTAGCATACGGGGCACACCTTCCAAGATCTGGGTTGTTCAAAGGGGTGGAGGATGTGGGAGGGGTCTTGTGAACCATGTGTATATGGTTTGGTCCTGCCCGAAGCTGGAAAGGTTTTGGAGGACAGATGTTCAGCACTATTTCGGGGGTTGTACATGTGGACGTGGAGCCCAATCGCCTAGAAGCCTCCCCAAAGCCTTCCCGTAACAGCCTCCCCGAACAGGCGCTGGAATGTGGCGACTAGGGGCTTTTCACAGTAACTTCATTTGAAGCCTACTCGTGACAATAAGCTATTTTCATTTCATTTTCATAGAAGCCATATTCGGGGTGTCGGACTGGCCGGAGTTGGAGCGGGATGCGGGGGGAAATGTTTCAGCCTTCGCCTCACTGATTGCTCACAGGCAGGTCTTGTTCAGGTGAGGTCAGCTTCTTCACCGGTGACTTGGTGTAGCGAGGGGACCTGCTGGAGTTTTGACCCTGGAAAATGTTACCTTTGCTCAGGGGGAGTGAGTGGTGGGTTATTCAATTGTTGGAGTTTGCTTATTTTGCATCTTGGGGAGTTGGTTGTCGTTATTTGCTGAGGGGTTGGGGGGGGGGGGGGCATTGGTGGGTTGGGAAGTCTGTGGGTTGTTGCAAATTGTAAAAATGTTGAAAATATGAGGAATAAAAATATTAAAGAAAGATTGGAAGGATCATTATGAAGTAAGAGGAGCCACTTTTGGGTGTTTCTAAGTGTTGGCAAATTGTATTTAAACTTACAAACCTGGTGACTGTAATTAGTGGGCAACTAAGGGCCAGAGACTTTGGGTAGGTTTATACAAATTGTTGGTTAATTCACTTGTGTAGCGACTCCAGGATAGGGGCATCTGGAATTAACTGCGCATTTGCCCAGGGTGAGGTGACATAATTTTGGGGCTCCTCCGTAATCTTTGGAATGGTAGACAGCGAAGTTTGGGTAACAGTCTAAATTAAAAGAGACACCAGCTCTGTGGTGATATAACGGGGCAGCACAGTAGCACAGTGGTTAACATAGTTGCTTCATGGCTCCAGGGTCCCAGATTCGATTCCCAGCCTGCATCGCTGTCTGTGCGGAATCTACACATTCTCCCCGTGAGTGTGTGGGTTTCCTCCAGGTGCTCCGGTTTCCTTTCACAGTCCAAAGATGTTCAGGTAAGGTGCGTGGGTGATGATAAATTGCCCTTGGTGTTAAAAAGGTTAGATGGGGTTACGGGGATAGGGTGGAGGCATGGGCTTTAGTGGGGTGCTCTTTCCTAAGGGCCAGTAGAGATTCGAAGGGCCAAATGGCCTCCTTCTGCACTGTAAAGTCTATGAAATAATTCTGTTTTCTTGAGGTGGGAGACTTATCTCTAGGTTATTTAAAAGGGCATACAAAGTAATAATCTTTATTGTCACAAGTAGGCTTACATGAACACTGCAATGAAGGGACCATGAAAAGCCGCTAGTCGCCACATTCTGCCACCTGTTCGGGTACCAGAGGGAGAATTCAGAATGACCTAACAGCACATCTTTCGGGACTTGTGGGAGGAAACCGGAGCACCCGGAGAAAATCCAGGCAGACACGGGGAGAATGTGCAGACTCCACACAGACAGTGACCCAAGCCGGGAATCGAACCTGGGACCCTGGCACTGTGAAACAACAGAGCTAACCGCCATGCTACCGAAAAGGCAAGCTAGTCGAATCGTAAGGTGAATGAGAAATACAGGTACCGGCTAGAGCTAAGAAGGTGGAGATAATTGAAGCGATTGTTTAACATTTAAATTTGAAAGAGATGCTAGGAACACAAGAGAGCCCACAAAGTATTGTAGCATCAGGGATATTTTCTGGTGGGGATGTTGAGCTGGGGAGAGTTCAATTGTAGTTAGAGGATGGAAGGGAATTAAAAAGAGAAAGAAATGGAGCTGAGGCACAGGAAAAAAGAAAAAGAGAAATGGAGATGGAAATGAGACTTCCAGCTTAAGGCACTCAAAATGAGCGGGGTGTTGCCAGAAAATAGAGGGATGTTTAATCCTAGAATGGAACCCAGTGGCGATATGATTAAATTTATACAGTCCCTCTCAAAATTTGATGAGAAGGAGGTAGAAACCATTTTTTAAAGAGCTTTTGAGCAAATAGCAACCCAAATGGAGTGGTCAAAATCAAAGTGGACATTACCCATGCAGAGTAAGCTGCAAGCGTGGGCACAAAATGTTTATGCTTCCCTGTCAGAATGGGAGTCTAAAATCGTGAGGCGTAAAAAAGGCCATTCAGGATGCATATGAATTAGTTCCTGAAGCATAAAGGCACAAGTTTCAGAATTTAAGGAGACAGCCGGGACAGATGTATGCCGAATTCGAAAGGGTAAAGCAGAATAATTTTGAAAGGTGGGTACGAGCATTGAGTGTTGAAACTACCTATGAGAGTCCAAGAGGTCATTTTCTTAGAGGAATTTAAGAATTCCTACGTACTATAGTAAGTACCCACGTTAAAGACCAGAAGGTGATTACTAGGCAAGCAGCAATTATGGCTGATGATTATGAGTTCATCCATAAATCTTTGTTTCATAACCCCCATAATTTTGAAATGGATAGGAAGTCAGAAAGTGAAAGGAAGGCAGGTAGCCCAGGTAAAGAATGGATAGCTGGGAAAACTCCGAGATCTCTTCTTCAGACTAGGAGCAAAGGTACTGAGGGCGGAGGCGAAACTTGGAAGCCTTTGTGTTACCATTGTATCAAGGTGGGACACATTCATTCAGCATGTTGAAAGTGGCAAGGGAAGCCCATGGGAGTTATGGGAGTTCATAAGGAGGTTTAAGAAAAGGGAACAAAAGTAGAGAGTACAACAGGACAGACTGTAGCTTTAACTGGTATTAGGAGACCTGAGGTAAACAGTGCTGTGGGAGCAGGTGTGAGGAATGAGGTAGCCGAGAGATATGCCACTTTGTGTCAAAGGAGATGGTCACCCCATTTTCTTCAGGTGATGTAGCCACACCCATAACGATTTGAAGAGATAGATGTGCTACTCGAGCTCTCAAACTGGAGAAGGATTTGGTTTCCCCTCCAGAGAGCTCAATGAAAGCTGAGCTTTTAGTGAGTGGGATAGGTGGAAATTGTATCCCAGTCCCATTGTATAAAGTACAATTGGAAAGTGATTTAATGTCAGGTCCTGCCGTTGTCGGGCTGGTTAAGGAACTCCCAGTGGAAAGAGTAGACTTTCTTGTGGGGAATGATTTGGCAGGAGTGAAGGTGGTCGCGTCATCCATTATTATGGAGAGTCAGAGGAAAGTATTCCAGTTAGCACATGAGATGCCAACGGAACTGCGTGTGGGAATTAGAAAAACATATTGGGCATTAAGTGACTCAACGGAAGAAATGTTGAAAGATGTTGGTCACATATCAAATGACAGTGATACTGAACCAGATTCTGAGACTTCTAAGACTGAAGGTGACCATCAACTCGGTTCTGATTACAAAGTAAAGAAAAACAGCTGTTATCGAATAGACCTGTCACTGACTAATCCTGTACAATTGGCAAGTAATTCTTCCAAAGCTAGTAAAGAAGACAACAAACTTGAACAAGAAAGTGCATTGGACTTTTCTGAAAGTAATTTGTTACTTTTACTAAACCCATTGCCATTCCTCTCAGGTGCAAATATTTCCCAGAGCATGCTTGCTTTGAAAGAAAGTATACATAAAATAAAAATGAAAAAAATATACTTTTTACTGTCACATTTAGGCTTACATTAATATTGCAATGAAGTTACTGTGAAAAGCCCCTAGTCGCTCCTCAACATAGACACAAAAAGCCTGGCAAAGACCCTGGCAAAGCAGATAGACAGCTGCATGCCAGAGGTAGTCGCAGAAGACCAGACGGGCTTTGTCAAGGACAGGCAGCTAACATCAAACCATCAGGCACCCGCTGAACGCAATAATGACCCCACCCAGGGTGAGAATACTAGAAGTGATCATCTCCCTGGATGCAGAAAAGACCTTTGACAGATTCGAGTGGAAGTACCTCTTAGGGGTACTGGAACTGTTTGCATTCGGACCAGGGTTCACCTCCTGGGTGAAACTACTGTACAGTACTCGAGATAGGGCACGAGACAGGGATGCCCACTATCCCCGCTACTATTTGCTCTGGTAATCGAACCACTGGGGATTGCACTCAGAACGGCGAAGGGGTGGAGAGGTATCCAAAGTGGGGGGGGTGACAGAGAGCATAGAGTCTTACTCTATGCAGGTGAACAGCTCCTTTACATTACGAATCCCCAGACCAGCATGGAAGAGATAATAAAAGCCTTCTCGGGTTACAAACTTAACCTGAGAAAGAGCGAGATCTTCCCTGTGACCCCACAGAGTTGAGGGACAGAACTGGGGGGCTGACGTTTCAGCAGGCCCAAACCAAATTCCACTACCTGGGAATCTAAATAGCCCACGACAGGATCCACAATAGGAACCTGATGAGTCTGGTGGAGGAAGCCAAAGGGACCAGCAGATTGGGGCCCACTCCCACTCTCCCTCGCAGCAACAATACAGATGATCAAAATGAACGTACTGCCCAGGTACCTCTACCTGTTTACTCCCCATCTACATCTCAAAGGCCTTTTCAACACAGTCGGCTTACTAATCATTATCATGTTTAATCACTGTCTAACCTTCGCCGACAGCTGCCTCCCCTTTACAAACCCTGTCTAGTCCTCCCCTATCACCCGCGCGATCCCCGAGGTCAAGATCTTTGCCAACAGTTTGTTATGGGCCAGGGTTTAGAAATCTCCAAGGTATATTATGGAATTCACCTGTTTATTGATTTTGGCTCGGATGAGCAGAAGAGCCTGCCTTTCAGGTGTTATTCAACGGTCTTCTTAGGTACTTTTAATCAAAAAAGCCCAAACTTTATTTTAAGAATTTAGTTAATATTTGTATAAACACATACAGCAAGAACTTTTATCAATTACAAACACAAAGACCCCACACAGCCACAGTAATCTAGGTATAACCCTTAATGAATTCCCCCTTAACTGTTCCAATTCAATAACAAAATCCAAGTAAAACCAGAAACCCTTTTTCAAAGATGTGGCCCAGCACACGGCATTCTTACTGGTATAAGACTTTTATTGATATTCTATCGCCCTTTCCAAACAGCAGGTTTGAATTCTTTTCAGAAAGCAATTATTTATTTTAAATGATCAAGCAGTCTGGAAACAGCTTTTAAAATGAAGATAGAGAGACACGTCTTTCAACCTGTGCAGTTCAAAACCAGTCCAAACTCAAAGCGAAAGTAAAAACTCACAGAGCCACAGCCCAGCTGCACCCACACAATGACATCACTGAGTCATGTGGTAAGACAAAAACATTTCTTAAAGGGACACTCCCATGGCACCCCTTATCCTTTGCCTCATTGTATGCCCTTACCCAGATCCCCAAAAAATATCTTATAAAATTCTGAACGAAACCCATCCAGGCCCGCAGCCTTCCCTGCCTGCATCACCTCCATACCCTCCAGCAACTCAGCCCCTCGACAAGGTCCTCCTCCACCTTGGGAAACTCCAACCCATTTAGGAATCGGAGCATTTCTCCCCCTCTCCCCACCCCGGCCGAGGGGGTCCCTGATTCACAGAGCCTCTTGTAAAACTCCTTGAAAACCCCAACCGCTCTTCCCCTCCCACCCTTCTCCAATCACACCTTGCCAATCTCACTCGCTGCCTCCTGCTTTCTAAGTTGGTGATAACCATATCCCTTCTTGAGCCAGCCACCGGTCCGTGTCACGTGATCCTCCAGGCCCGCCCTCCGGTGTCCACCGTTACCACCTCCTTTCTTACTACGCCACAACAGCCTCACCTGTGTCAGCAACCTGCCCCTCCCCCCTCAAACATAACAACACTCCCATCCCCCTCTATCACACTGACCACCTGCTCACCCCCACTGTGCTCCCATTAACTAGCCCGCCCAGCGAGCCTGGTAGCATCCGCCCACAGTGCAAAACCTCCTACCCCCTACTGATTCCCCCCAATCACAAATCTCCATAGCACAAATAACAATGAAATAGGAAAAAGGTGCATTTACCCTCCATGTTCCTCAGGGAACCCCTCACAGTACCCCCCAAAAAACATCTAAAAATAGAGAGGTTTTCCCTGACCAACAACCCAAAAACAATAAAGCAAAAAGGCAGGCCGAACCAGCATCTCCTCACGAAACCTCCAAAGTTCAATGTCCTCCCTCTCCTGCCAGTTCATTGTCTCTCAAAAACTCCATTGCCTCCTCTGGTGTCAGAAAATAATGCTCCTGACCGTTGTAAGTCACCCAAAGGCGGGCCGGGTACAGCATCCCGAACTTCACCCCCTTTCTGAAGAGGGCAGTCGTGACAGCCTGTGGCTTCCTCATCAGCGCCCTATGTGCCCGATTGACCTCCAGGGACTGGTCAAAGGCCCCCTCCTCCATCAGCTGATCCAGCATTTTGGCTACATAAGAGCCAGCGTGCCCCCCCCCCCCCCCCCCCCCCCCCCCCCGATACCTCCTGGCATCCCAACAATACTTACATTTTGCCGTTCTCCGGATCCTCCACTTGCTCCTTTCACCACTTCTGGGTCTCACGCATCATCCCTATCTCAGCCGCTAATGAGGTAAGCTGCAGATGCACCATAGAAAGCAGTATGGCAACTGCTCGACCCAAGACCGCAAGAAACTTCGGAGAGTCGTGAACACAGCCCAGTCCATCCTGCCTCCGATCCATTGAATCCATCTACACCTCCCGCTGCCTGGGGAAAGTGGGCAGCATAATCAAAGACCCCTCGCACCCGGCTTACTCACTCTTCCAACTTCTTCCATCGGGCAGGAGATGGCATGAACAGATTCAAAAACAGCTACTACACTCTTGTATGCTTCACCCGATGCCGATATGTATTTACATTGTATATCTTGTGTTGCCCTATTATGTATTTTCTTTTCTTTTCATGTATTTAATGATCTGTTTGAGCTGCTCGCAAAAAAATACTTTTCGCTGTACCTTGGTACACGTGATAATAAACAAATCCAAAATCCTCGTGCTCCCCACCGCTTCCTCCACTTTCTCAATTACCTGGCTCTGGGTTTCCAGCCTCTGCTTCACCCTATCGATCCCCACTTTCAGCAGGTGCACCACCTTACCCAGGTCCTACTGAGCTTCCCTGCTCTGCTGGTTAAACTACTCATTCAAGAAGTGCACCAGCTGCTCCGTTGACCATTGGGCAGTTAGGGCCTATTCTTTACCCTCCACCACCTTCACTTGTGGCATACGAAGAATTTCTTGCCCCAACAGGGACTGGTTTAGCTCACTGGGCTAAATAGCTGGCTTTTAAAGCAGACCAAGCAGGCCAGCAGCACAGTTCGATTCCCGTGCCAGCCTCCCCGGACAGGCGCCGGAATGTGGCGACTAGGGGCTTTTCATAATAACTTCATTGAAGCCTACTCATGACAATAAGCGATTTTCATTTCATTTTCATTTCATTTCATTCCTTCTCGACTCACTTCTGGTCCGTGGATCCATCCACAACACCAGCAGTTTAAGTTCCCTCCACCACCTCTACACCTTTCGCCACCAAAACATCCGCCTGGCAAACGGGGAAAAGGACAGAAAAAAATGCCTCGAGCAGTAGCTGCCAAATGTGCGGCCACTCACTCCATGGCCGCCACCAGAAGTTATGGGTGGGGTTACTCCTGGTCTCACCAAATGTGAGCCTGACATGATGGTCCTCGTGGTGGGCCAACGGGGTAAGGCCTTTAGTGAGTATTCCCCTAAATACATCCGAGCGCCACCCTCTTCCACCCCCCTCCATAATGGATTACCAGTCCATCCCTCCTCTACCTCCTATGCCATCCCCAGAGACTCCCAAAATGGGAGAACCCCCAGGAGACCCCCTTAGTAGGGAGACACTCCAGAGTCCCACAAAGAGGGAGGAGGGAGACTGCCCCAGGGACCCCATGAATAAGGAGACCCTGCCAAGATCCCCTAAATGAAGGAACGCCCCACAGAGAATCCTTAACTAAAGGGACCCCCACAGTGGGCAGCAGGGTAGCATGGTGGTTAGCATAAATGCTTCACAGCTCCAGGGTCCCAGGTTTGATTCCCGGCTGGGTCACTGTCTGTGTGGAGTCTGCACGTCCTCCCCCTGTGTGCGTGGGTTTCCTCCGGGTGCTCCGGTTTCCTCCCGCAGCCCAAAGATGTGCGGGTTAGGTAGATTGGCCATGCTAAAATTGCCCGTAGTGTCCTAATAAAAAAAAAGTAAGGTTGGGGGGGGGGGGGGGTTGTTGGGTTGCGGGTATAGGGTGGATACGTGGGTTTGAGTGGGGTGATCACAGGCCTCACGGTAGCATGGTGGTTAGCATCAATGCTTCACAGCTCCAGGGTCCCAGGTTCGATTCCCGGCTGGGTCACTGTCTGTGTGGAGTCTGCACGTCCTCCCCGTGTGCGCGTGGGTTTCCTCCGGGTGCTCCGGTTTCCTCCCACAGTCCAAAGATGTGCGGGTTAGGTGGATTGGCCATGCTAAATTGCCCGTAGTGTAAGGTTAATGGGGGGATTGTTGGGTTACGGGTTACGTGGGTTTAAGTGGGGTGATCATTGTTTGGCACAACATCGAGGGCCGAAGGGCCTGTTCTGTGCTGTACTGTTCTATGTTCCATGTAGTGACCCCCTGACTAACAGGACTCCCTGATTAAATGAATCCCCGTCCCCCCACAACAGACCCCCCCCACCCCCCCTCTCTCCCAGAAAGGAGATCCTTCTCTGGAGCCTAGGGAACATCCAGACAGGGGCAATGAAAAAATGTACAGCTGTAACACTTACCTGAAGCTCTACGTGTCAATTCCTGGAAGGTGAACAGCTGTGTTTCAACCCCTCAGATCAATTAGCTGAAAGCCATTCGTTAATTTCTAGCAGTGGGCTGTGATTGACAGCTTCCATAAAATATCTGCAGCCTTGATTCATTCATCTCCCTTCATGGATGAGTGACTCTAAGTGCTGAAACCCAAATGTTTACAAAGATCAAGTACAGCAAAGAGCGGTAAGTGCATTGCAATCACTCAAGCATATGGTCGGATGTGAGACTTTGCTATTGGGCTGCCGCTTGAAATGGTAGCCTGATAGTGGAATTCCCTTGGGAATCCCTCATATTCCTCGCCATGCATAAATTTGCATGGCAAGGGATACGGAAGTGCTTCCCGATTTGTGCTCCCAGGGGGAACATAAATTGGTTGTGATTCTCTTCCTACGGGAGAACCAAGGGCAGATTTCTCCGTCCTGCCACACCATATTCCTGATGTGGCATGCCGTTGGGATTCTTTGTTTCGCTAGCTGGTCAATGGGGTTTCCCATTGTGGGACAGCTCCACGCCGTCGGGAAACCCCCGGGCTGCCGGCAAACGGAGCATCTCGATGGCGGAAAATTCAGCCCATAATCTCGCAAACGGAGAATACCACCCAGTATAGCCTGCTCTCTGGTCGGTGCTAGAGCATGATGCTCCAATAAACTGTCTCAGTTCTATGAACTGTATGAATTTATTATCCAAGTTACCGTTGCCAATCTGATTTAACAATCTTTGTGCGGATTAAAATCACATATGATTATATCACCATAATTTTGTCACATCTTGTTTACCCTGTCGCACAGCATGATTATTGTTATGGAGCCTATGAACCACTCCCACAAGTGACTTCTTACTGTTGCTATTCCTCATCTCTGCCCAAACTGACTCCACATCATGATCTCCAGAACTATTGGCATGTTTCTCTATTGTATCAATGTCATCTTTATTTAATAGAGCCACTCCTCCACCTATTCCTAGCTTCCTGCCTTTCTTTAATGTCCTATACCCTTGAATAATCAGTTCCCCGTTTTTGTCATCCTGCAACTATGTCTCTGTAATGGCTCAGATCATTTATATATATTCTTTTGTACTGTGTAAGGATCCTCCTGTTCAAACCTGTGTGTTTTCTGTTTCCCCCTTTGTTTGATTTTATTTTTTTGCTATTACAATTTTTGCCTGTGAACGATTAATGGGCCTGTGCCTTTAATGCAGACTTTGCATTTAATTCAGGCAGAAGAGATCAGTGATGACTCAGTTTGATTGACTTGGCTGGTGGCCAATGAACTGGCTTGAAATGCTGGGCTTTGCCAATAGCCTGTGGTGATTGGTTCTGATTTCTCTGGAATGTCACTCTCCCCAGTAAGACCCGGTTGTTTAGTTTCCCTTTAAATTCAGAAGCTGGAAGAAGCTTCTTGAAAGTTTCTCTCTCAACGATCTGATGAATTCTCTCCAAGAAAATCCAGTGTAAGGGCCTCTTGCTCTTCCCAGTGAGGTGGATGCCATTTTAGTGAAACTGCAAAGGATTGAGATCGGGCTGGAAGCTGGGTTTGATGTGAGGCTAAGAGTCTTATGAGAGAAATAGTCCCCAAGGTGGATCTTTGAGTTGAAGGCCCAGTTTAATAAAGACTAACATGTCTCTCCAGAGGAAATCCTACTGCCTCTGTGTATTGAATGAATGTTTCTGCTGAAAGACCTCCATTAACTATACACCAGTGTCTTTGATCACTCAGGGTACTAGGAGGACAGTCTACTGCTACTACTAATAATAATAATTGCTTATTGTCACAAGTAGGCTTCAATGAAGTTACTGTGAAAATCCCCTAGTCACCACATTCCAGCACCTGCCGGTACGGGAATTGAACCCGCTCTCTGGCCTTGTTCTGCATTACAAGCCAGCTGTTTAGCCCACTGTGCTAAACCAGCCCCTGCAGTCCCTCCTTAGCCAGGGAAGGAGATATTTGCTCGGAAGGAGTTTCACAAAGGCTCACTGGACCGGTTCCTGGGATGAGCAGATTGACTGAGGAGAGGTTGAGGAGACTGTGCTTACACTGTGCTTATACTGCAAAGAATTCAACATCGAAAGCAAGGACTCATCCTTTTTATTTTTTACCTCTTTCCACCCTTCTGTGTTTGTCTGTCTTATACCTGTGGGTAGAGAGTGGTGCGGTAAAAGGTACAGGTACTAGGTTAACCTGCCGTTATTCTGTTGTAATTACAGCATATTTCGTCATTATTTCTGTTATGAATAAACGGTAATTATGTTTCAACTTACACACCAGTGACTGTACGTTATTGGGCAGCCAACGGCCAAATATTTCTGAAATTTTAGATTCATTATTGGTTAGTTCACTTGTGTTGGGACTCTGGGGCCTGTGGGACTGGAATTGACCGTCCATAGCCCAGGGTGTTGTAACAGCTGTTAATTTACCTGCTTTGTTACGAATGCTATGTGCATTCAGATGAAGTATTTTTCATTTGTCTTTTTGCTATTTTTGTAGCCATTAGTCTTATCTACTAGTTCCCTTTTAGGTTTACAACCTATGTTCTTTCCTGCCACTTTTGAATTTTCACTTTTATTCCGACCTTTCCCTCTGGCCTTGTCTTCTCTAAACTTTTCGCATCTTCCAAACCTTGATCCCTCACCCCCACAGTCTAAAGCCCTCTCTATTGCCTTAGTTATACAACTTGCCTGAACAGTGGTCCCAGCAATACAACAATACAGCTCCCACTTTCCCAGTACTGGTGCCAATGCCCCATGAATTGAAACCTATTTCCCCCACATCAATCTTTGAGCCATGCATTTAACTCTCTAATCTGATTTACTCCATGCCAATTTACTCGTGGCTCAGGCAATATCCAGCGATTGTTATCTTTGAGGTTCTGTTTTCCAATTTAGCCCCTAGCTGTTCATACTCCCTCAGCTGAACCTCTTTCCTCTCCAGCCCAGAGCAGATATCTTAAATAATTGGCACTGGGCAGGCCATGCAACCATCTGTACTCTCAGCCAGAGAGAAGTATCTATACCCCTTACTGTGCGGATCCCTTCAACCAATACATTCCTATTAATGGCTTACTTGAATGGCTTCCTTTACCATGGTCGGTTTTCTCATCCATCTTGCAGAACTCTCTTCAATGCAGTAAGGGGGGAGAGGAGGGATGGGGGAGTGGTGGGTAGTAGGTTAGCTTGCCGTTATTCTGGGCTACTAACCTGTTAGACAATTGGAATAGCTGAGGATCTTGAATTGCTATGTTCCAGATCCCCTTACCTGCCTCACTCGCAGTCACATCCTCCTGTCCCTGACCATGGACCAAATCGAAAGACCCGTATCTGAAGAGGTGTGACTTTGTCTGTGTGACTGTGTGAAGAGGTTTAGCTTCTGGTAAAAAATGTCCAGGTAATTTTCCCCCTCTTCACAGTGTCTGAGCCGGAGTTGGTGCAGCCACCAACACTTAGTGTAAACCTGCTCCCTCTGGATTACACTGGTATCCAGAAGCTCCCACATCCCCCAGCCGGAACACATCACCACCCACGTCATCTTTATTATGTGATCATTTTTTGTTATTTAATTGACTTTCGATTAATAAGCGCTACACCTCCCAATTAGCTTTATTACTGTGAGTAAATTTTACTAATACTTATAAAACCTGACAATTATTGATAAATGAATTTTGAAAGATAAAATGGCAAAATACTCACCAACCAATCATTTACCTGTTATCCTGTGATGTTACATTTCATTGGTTCTCTGAATATGGTGGTATCACCGTCCCAGCGAGCCAACCTCTCCTCTCGTTCACTGTTGTGAACTCTCCTCATGATAAATGGGTAAGAACAGCTCTAAATCTGAATTGGCCCACATCCCTGGTTGTTGTGACCTTCTGGTTGCTGAATTAACACCAGAATCAGTTATTATGATCCCAGAACAGACCCCAGTGGCTAGGATTCTGGATAGAAACACCAATATTTATTTTAATTTTGTAAGACTGTGAGGAAAGGACACTTTGCTCTAGGATTGATTTAATGAAAAATAGGATTATGGTAGATTAAAACAAAATTTATTCCAAACACAGTATTAAAATATATTTAACAACACACAAGAAAATAACTTACAATTACCCCTTAAACAATGCTAATCAATATAGTGACACTGTTACCCTTAATTGCTTTCTTTATTCTCACTCAAACAACTAAAAAAACCATCTCAGCTTTTAATCCACTGTTAAATACAATTAGCACTCAGGAATACCTGCTTTATAGTCATGTCTGGATACTGTACTTTGTGAAATAACTCTTTCGACACTGCCTTAAAGAAAATATCTGAATCCTGTCAGAACCATGCTGAAACTCTGGCTGTATTCGTTCAGAGGTTGCTTCACCTTGTTTCAGCTCACCTCCTGCTCACACTATTCTGAACTGCTTGGAAAGAAACTGTTAATCGAGCTACAGATGTTTCTTGTATCTGAATTGAGATGCTTGACTTCTGCTCAAATCCCCAGCCAACATTGAACTGAACTGTTTTTCTGCAAAATGCCTGATACCTTAGATCCACCCAGTATTTACATTATTTTACCAAGCTGGCATCTACTTAACTCCACAGGGACCACGCCTCCCCACCTTTAATCCAAACACAGGAATATTTTAAAACATATTTTAGATCAAATAGTTTGGATGGGTGGTGTTTGTGCAGTGTGTCCAGGAAGCTTTTCTAACACAGTATGTAGATTGTCCGACCAGAGGGGAGGCCATATTGGATTTAGTACTTGGTAATGAACCAGGGCAGGTGATAGATTTGTTAGTGGGGTAGCATTTTGGAGGTAGTGACCACAATTCTGTGACTTTCACTTTAGTAACGGAGAGGGATAGGTGCGTGCAACAGGGCAAGGTTTACAATTGGGGGAAGGGTAAATACAATGCTGTCAGACAAGAATTGAAGTGCATAAGTTGGGAACATAGGCTGTCAGGGAAGGACACAAGTGAAATGTGGAACTTGTTTAAGGAACAGGTACTATGTGTCTTTTATATGTATGTCCCTGTCAGGCAGGAAAGAGATGGTCAAGTGAGAGAACCATGGTTGACAAGAGAGGTTGAATGTCTTGTTTAGAGGAAGAAGGAGACTTATGTAAGGCTGAGGAAACAAAGTTCAGACAGGGCGCTGGAGGGATACAAGACAGCCAGGAGGAAACTGAAGAAAGGGATTAGGAGAGCTAAGAGAGGACATGAAAAATCTTTGGCGGGTAGGATCAAGGAAAACCCCAAGGCCTTTTACACATGTGTAAGAAATATGAGAATGACTAGAGCGAGGGTAGGTCCGATCAAGGACAGTAGCGGGAGATTGTGTATTGAGTCTGAAGAGATAGGAGAGGTCTTGAACGAGTACTTTCTTCAGTATTTACAAACGAGAGGGGCCATATTGTTGGAGAGGACAGTGTGAAACAGACTGGTAAGCTCGAGGAGATATTTGTTAGGAAGGAAGATGTGTTGGGCATTTTGAAAAACTTGAGGATAGACAAGTCCCCCGGGCCTGACGGGATATATCCAAGGATCCTATGGGAAGCAAGAAATGAAATTGCAGAGCCGTTGGCAATCATCTTTTCGTCCTCACTGGCAACAGGGGTGGTACCTGGGGATTGGAGAGTGGCGAATGTCCTGCCCCTGTTCAAAAAAGGGAATAGGGATAACCCTGGGAATTACAGGCCAGTTAGTCTTACTTCGGTGGTAGGCAAAATAATGGAAAGGGTACTGAGGGATAGGATTTCTGAGCATCTGGAAAAACACTGCTTGATTAGGGATAGTCAGCATGGATTTGTGAGGGGTAGATCTTGCCTTACAAATCTTATTGAATTTTTTGAGGAGGTGACCAAGCATGTGGATGAAGGTAAAGCAGTGGATGTAGTGTACATGGATTTTAGTAAGGCATTTGATAAGGTTCCCCATGGTCGGCTTATGCAGAAAGTAAGGAGGCATGGGATAGTGGGAAATTTGGCCATTTGGATAACGAACTGGCTAACCAATAGAAGTCTGAGATTGGTGGTGGATAGCAAATATTCAGCCTGGAGCCCAGTTACCAGTGGCGTACCGCAGGGATCAGTTCTGGGACCTCTGCTGTTTGTGATTTTCATTAATGACTTGGATGAGGGAGTTGAAGGGTGGGTCAGTAAATTTGCAGATGATATGAAGATTGGTGGAGTTGTGGATAGTGAGGAGGGCTGTTGTTGGCTGCAAAGAGGCATAGATAGGATGCAGAGCTGGGCTGAGAAGTGGCAGATGGAGTTTAACCCTGACAAGTGTGAGGTTGTCCATTTTGGAAGGACAAATATGAATGCGGAATACAGGGTTAACGGTAGGGTTCTTGGCAATGTGGAGGAGCAGAGAGATCTTATGGTCTATGTTCATAGATCTTTGAAAGTTGCCACTCAAGTGGATAGAGCTGTGAAGAAAGCCTATGGTGTGCTAGCGTTCATTAACAGAGGGATTGAATTTAAGAGCCGTGAGGTGATGATGCAGCTGTACAAAACCTTGGTATGGCCACATTTGGAGTACTGTGTGCAGTTCTGGTCATTTCATTTTAGGAAGGATGTGGAAGATTTGGAAAAGGTGCAAAGGAGATTTACCAGGATGTTGCCTGGAATGGAGAGTAGGTCTTACGAGGAAAGGTTGAGGGTGCTAGGCCTTTTCTCATTAGAACGGGGAAGGATGAGGTGCGACTTGATAGAGGTTTATAAGATGATCAGGGGAATAGATAGTGGACAGTCAGAGACTTTTTCCCCGGGAGGAACAAACTATTACAAGGGAACATAAATTTAAGGTGAATGGTGGAAGATATAGGGGGGATGTCAGAGGTAGGTTCCTTACACAGAGAGAGTAGTGGGGGCATGGAATGCACTGCCTGTGGAAGTAGTTGAGTCTGAAACATTAGGGCCCTTCAAGCGGCTATTGGATAGGTACATGGATTATGGTAGAATAATGGAGTGTAGATTAATTTGCTCTTAAGGGCAGCACGGTAGCATTGTGGATAGAACAATTGCTTCACAGATCCAGCATCCCAGGTTCGATTTCGGCTTGGGTCACTCTTTGTGCAGAGTCTGCACGTCCTCCCCGTGTGTGCGTGGGTTTCCTCCGGGTGCTCCGGTTTCCTCCCACAGTCCAAAGATGTGCAGGTTAGGTGGCTTGGCCATGATAAATTGCCCTTATTGTCTAAAATTGCCCTTAGTGTTGGGTGGGGTTACTGGGTTATGGGGATAGGGTGGAGCTGTTGACCTCGGGTAGGGTGCTCTTTCCAAGAGCCGGTGCAGACTCGATGGGCCGAGTGGCCTCCTTCGGCACTGTAAATTCTATCATAATCTATGATTAATCTGGGACAAAGGTTCGGTACAACATCGTGGGCCGAAGGGCCTAATCTGTGCTGTATTTTTCTATGTTCTATGTTCTATGACTGCAACAGTCATACACACACTAACCTGTGCTTTTAACCCTTACTGCACCAAATGCATATAATACAATATACCTGAAATTCCTACATTCGTCACACAGTTATTCAGTAACATACAGTCTGCGTTACCACTCCCAGGTTCATGCTGAGTCCTTTACCATACTGGTTACCCCCTGTTAATGTTAATATCCCCACCCCCCTCCCGGTTTATTCTCGGAGTATTGGGCCAGTTACTGCTGTCAGCTCTCAGCCCCACAGTTGGTACTGTGTTGAGTTTCCTTCCGGTTTGCATTGACTGTCCATTTTCCCTATCTGTCACATGGCAACTTCCTCCCATGGAAAATTAAGTTTCTCTACCACCCATCCATTGTAACCTCACTCCTGAAACTCACACCAGATGTGCAGTGAATGGTCAGTGGTTGGTTCCTCACCTCTTGGCTCCAGTCTTGTTGTTGCTGACCATCCGAGATGCTTAGTGGACCCTGCAGGTTTGTGTTCAGAAAAACAGGCAGAGATTATTGTTTTCTGATTAAAATGCTGGGCCGTGATATAAATGAATGTTCCTCAGGGTGAATAAGAGGATCTCTGCTCCTTTTCATATGCATTAATGAGCTGGTCCTGGATGTACAGGGTTTAATTGTAAAATATTCAGATAACGCAAGGCTACGCAAGCTCGTGAAAAATGGGGAGGACAGTACCAGATTTCAGGAGGACAGAAGCTTAACAAATAGCTGGAGAAACTCTGCAAGGTCGGGCAGCGAAACAGAGTTCACGTTTCTGGAAATGATCATCTTTCATCAGAACTGAAGAAAGAGAGAAATGTAAGAGTTTTCAAGTCTGTGGAAGGAGGAGGGGACAGGAATAATAAACCGTGACAGGGTGGAGGCCGGGGCAGGTTGAATAAGAAAAAAAATTCATGATACAACATGCACAGGGAGTGGTAATGGATATGGTAAAGAAGCAAAGTTTGAGTCGAAATGGCTACATCAGAACCATCTGGAACATGAAGGGATAAGAAAGAAGCAAGACCAACCCAACAAAACGAACAAAATATACATCGAACAAGGTGCAGACAGAGGCTATAATCTAAGGTTGTTGAAGTCAATGTTAAGAAGGCACAAGGTGAGGTGCTGTTCCTCATGCTTACGTTGAGCTTCATTGGAACACTGTAGCAGGTCGAGGACAGAAAAGTCAGAGTTGGAGCAAGGTGGAGAACTGAAGTTACAAGTGACAGGAAGCTTGAGGCCATTGGCCTTTGCTTCTTTACCACATCCATTACCACTGCCTGTGCATGTTGTATCATGATATTTTTTGTTCGAGGTCAAGCTTGAGGACTGAATGGAGCCTTGCGCAAAGTGGTGGCCTGAGCTTTGCCTCCACCGGACACCACAACATGAGCAGTGAACACACAGCAGACTAAATTGAAGGGAGTACAAGTAAATTGCTGTTTCACCTGGAAGGAGTGTTTGATGCCTCGGATAGTGAGAAGGTAAGAGGTGAAAGGACAAGTTTTGCATTTCTTACGCTTGCACAGGAAGGTGCAAGAGGGATGGGAGGACATAGACGGACTGGTAAAATGGACAGAACTGTGGAAATCAAAACTTAATGAAGAGAAGTGCAAAGTGGTACCTTTGGTAGAAAGATTGAGACAAGGTGATGTACACTAAGTGTTACGATTTTAAATGGAGAGCAGGAACAGAGAAAGCTGTTTGTGTTTGTACACAAACGTTTGAAGCTGACAGCACAAGTTCAGAAAGCTGCTATATAAGTGCATGTTATTGTTGGCTTTATTAATAGAGACAGAAGAAAGTATGCAAAATATTTATTGTCTGTACTTGCAGAAGGGTCAGTAATGTGAGGACTAATATTTAAAATGACTGGCAAAGAACCAGAGCCAACATGAGGAAATGTTTATTTTTACAGTGAGTTGCTGTGAACAGGGACGTTCTGACATGTTAATGGAGTCAGATTTCCTACTTATTTTCTGAAGAACATTTGCGAAATATTTGAACAGAAACAATTACAGGACTGTGGCTAAAAAGCAGGGGAGTGGGACTAATTGGATAGTTCCTTCAAAGAACCAGCATAGGGGCAGGGGGCTGAATGGCCTTTTTCTGTGCTACAAGAATCAATGATTCAATCATCCCATGCATATCTCTTGCTTCATACTCTCCTTTTCAAAATTTTTTCCTGGGAAGTAGACTTCACTGGCATAGTCCGATCCCCAAATGCCCTTGAGAAGGAGATGGTTAACTGCTGCATCTGGTCCATCTGGTGTTGGTGCATCCACAGTGATATAGGACAGGGACTTCCAGGATTTTATACCAGTGACAGTGAAGGAAAGGCAACTATATATTTCCCAAGTCAGGATGTTGTGTGACTTGGAGGGAAGCTTGAAGGGTGGTGTTCCGATGCATCTGCTGCCTTTGTCCTTCCAGATGGAGAGGTTGTAGGATCAGAAGGAGCTGTCGAAGGAGCCTTGGTGAATTGCTGCAGTGCATTTTGTATATGGTACACATTGCTGCCACTGTGCATTGGTGGTAAACAGTATCTGAGGCTACGATTGACCGAAAACACCGTGGCCACAAGAGCAGGCCATAGGCTGGGAATTCAGTAACAAGTCTTTTGGTTCCTCCTGGCTCCCCAAAGACAGGACTGTGATTGAATACATTACACTTACCTGGATGAGTGCAGCTCCAACAAACCTGAAGAAACTCAACACCATCCAGCAGAAAGCAGCCCATTTGGTTGACACCACCTGATCACCAATGCACGTTGGCATCATGTGTACCATCTGCAAGATGCACTACAGCAACACACCAAGGCTCATTCGACAGCCCCCTCCAAACCCATGGCTCTATCTGGTGATGAGGTTATCCCGTATGCGACGGCCCTAAGCACACGCTGGTCAGCCTGCTGTGTCAGCCCAGGATCCATGCCAGGTTCTTCCTGACCATCCCCCTCATCAGATGAGGCCTGACATTGTTCCTCCTCCTCCAGAGCTGTGCGATGTTGTGCTGGATGCAGCAGGCATCAGATGATTTTAGAGACCCTCCTGGGGCTGTATTGGAGAGTCCCACTGGAGGGGTCCAGGGTGCCGATGCACTGCCCAATGACGCTCCTGGTTGCTGCATGAGGAACATTATAGCGGTTCTCTGCGCCGGTCTGGGACCTCTGAACTGCGCCATTAGCCAATACGTCAGCAGGAAACCCTTGCCGCCCAAGAACCAACCCCTCACACAATGGAATGCCTCGAAGGTGTCGGGAACCGACGAGCATACCAGGATGTAAGCGTTGTGCACGCTGCCTGGGTATCAGGCGCAGACTTGCATGATGGGCAGCTGATGGTCACATACCAACTGCACATTCAGGGGGAGGAAGCCCTTCCAGTTGATGAAGGGCAACCCCTGATCAACCAGTGTTTAGAGGGGAACATTTGCGCCATCAATCACCCACTGAACCTGGGGTATACCAGTGATAGCAGAAAATCCTGTTGCTCGGGCACCCTGCTGTGGCTGGTCCAGACTAAAGTTTATATCGTTCGCTGTGAGTGCGCATAGGGCATCTGTCACAGTGCAGAAAAATTCAGGGCGACTGTCACCTTGAAGGCCACCAGAGGCATGTATCCTCCTCCAAACCACCATGGTACCAGGTGAGCAATTATCTCGCAGGTGTGCAGTTCTCCCTTCGTACCTAAAGCCACTTAAAAGAGAGTTAAGTGTTGTTAATTTCCAGCTCAGTACTTCAAATTCACTCAAGCCAAGAGGGGTGATTGGAATGCACTTTATTCTCTTTGATGTGGTTGATGTTTGTAAGCATTGTGGTTACAGCACTTAGAGTTTAAAGAAGATGAATGAAGCAGTAGTGACACCTGTGTTTGTGCAAGCTGGCAATCCCAGCCCATGAGGAGAAATGAATGAATGGCTTGTAGCTAAAGGACCTGAGGGGTTTAAACACAGGTCAGTGCTTTTCTCTTTTCAGAAATGGACACATGGGGCGGGATTCACCGACCCTCCGCGCTGGAATCGCGCCCGGCGCTGGAGTGGAGAATAGCTGTTCACGCTAGGAATCCAGCGGGACGGCGCTTCCGCAGTTCTCTGCGGACCAGTCGTGCGCACAGTCAACACAGCACCAATTGGGAGGCATTGGAACAGGCCCCCGCGGCGGTTCTCCGTGGTCGATCGGCTGAACTCCTCGCGGCGTGGTTTACATGTGGTACTTACCTGGCAGGAGCTAGGACCCGCGGCCAAGATGGCGGTTCTGGTGGGGTGTGGGGGGGTATCTGACTCTGGGGGTGGCCTCACCGGTGGCCAGGCCCACGACTGGGGTCCACAGATCGCGATCTAGGAGGGATCTACCTTCCTGCATGCGGGCCCGCTGTGTCTCTCCGCCATGTCAGCGGCGCCCATGCCGAGGTGGGCCACCGTGCACACGCACGGACTGGCTTGCGACCGCTGTGCGCATGCGCGGGCCGCGCGGTCTGGCTAGCAGGGTCCCGCGGACGTATGCCGGAGCTCTGCTAGCCCCCTGGTAAATGGAGACTCACCCTGGACCTTTGAGGAAAAAGTCCGGAGTGATTCTCACCCATTTTCCGGCGGGCGTGGGGACTCCGTCTGAGCCAGCACATGTTTGCCCGGGAGAGTGTTACAACAGTAGTTTTTTTCACTGCCCCTGTCTGGACTGCTCTCTGGCTTTCAGGCAGGGGTTTCTTTTCCGGGGGGGGGGGATCTGTAAATGGGTCCCTTTAGGTATGGGTTGTCTGGGGGTCCCGTTGGTTGGGAGGTCTTTGAAAGAGGTTCCATTAGCTATGGCGCCTCTGGGTGGTCCACCTATTTAGGGAGTCTCGGAGTGTCCCCCTATCCAGGGGGTCCCCTTATCTATGGTGTCTCTGGGATTACCTCTATCCAGGGGGTCTCAGGGGAGGTTCCCCTATTATGGGGTCTCCCTATTCAAGCAGTCTCAGGGGCCCTCTTATCCAGGAGGTCTCCCTGTTCAGGGGATCTCTGGGGGATGGGCAGGCTGGTCGGGTCACCCCCATACCTGGGGCCAGGTGGGTCCTGAAAACCTGGTGGAGTACAGCTCAATTGTTCTGCGGCGGGGGAGGCACCGCTAATCCGCAATGCGGAGGGCGGGGGATGGGGGGGCAGGAGGGGTGCAGCCTTGTGATGCCGGAGGGAGGGTTAGCCGGAAATGAGACCTCGCTATTGAGCCACCTGCTCAAAATGGTGGCCTGATAGTGGGATTCCCTTGGGAATCCCTCGTATTCATCGCAATTCATTTCCGGTGGGAGAACATAAGGTGGGATTCCCCGACCCGCCCTACCCATTTTCTGGTGTGGCGCGCCCCGCCGGCAGCGAGATTCTCTGTCCCAGCAGCCGCCCAATGGGCTTTCCCATTGTGGGCACCCACACGCCATCGGGAAATCCCAGAGTGTGAGTGCGCTGCCGGCAGTACGGAGGATCCCACCGACGGAGAATCCAGCCCCTACTCTCCCAAATGGAGAATCCTGCCCTTTGCCTTTAAAATAAAATTAATCCATTCCCGGATACTCTCATAGACTCAATAGAACACAAAAGGCAATTTGAAACTACTTCTACTATAGAATAAATAATGCCTGGCTGCCAGGCTGATTGCTTGGCTCTTGTTAGACATTTTCCGAACCCTAAATGACCTTATTGATTTTTTTGGAAACCATCAAGCCAAAGTGTTCTCAAAGGCACTAGTCATTCAAAACTGTGAGATTAATGATTGTGCAGTGCTTTCTCTGTCTGAAGTACTGCCATAGAACGGGGTCAATAGGAGAATAGTCTGACCATCCCTGCAGACAGTGGGGTGGATTCCCCAATGCCTGATGCTGGTGTCGGGATTCCCGGTGGGGCAGAGAATGAAGGGTTGAGGGACAATTGCAATGCTGCTCCGATCCCCCGACGATGACCTCAGCGTGCTACCTCCCGCCTCTGTGTTTCCTACAGCTCAGCCAGCTTTGAATCCACCTTAGGGCTGGTTTAGCTCAGTAGGCTAGACAGCTGGTTTGTGATGCAGACCAAGGCCTGCAGCGCGGGTTCAATTCCCGTACCAGCTTACCCGAACAGGCGCCGGAATGTGGCGACTAAGGGCTTTTCACAGTAACTTCATACTTGTGACAATAAATGGTTAATATTAGTAATTTTTTTTTAATCAAGTTCCCCTGTATCCCATGTGCATTTGCCTTCTTTATAAGTCTCCCATGTGGGACCTTGCCAAATGCTTTGTTGAAATCCATGTACACTACATCAACTGCACTACCCTCATCTACACATTTAATCACATGCTCAAAAAATTCTATTAAATTTGTTCGGTATGGCCTCCTTCTTACAAGCCATGCTGACTATTCCTGATCAATCCTTGCCTCTCCAAGTGGAGATAGATTCTGTCCTTCAGAATTTTCTTTGTTAGTTTCCCCACCACTGACGTGAGACTCACTGGCCTGTAGTTCCCTGGCTTATCCCTCTTGCCTTTCTTAAGTAGGGACCACATTGGCAGTTCTCCAGTCCTCTGGCACCTCTCTCGTGGATTGAAAAGAATAAAAAATTTGGGCTCCTGCAATCTCCTCCCTCGCCCCCCCCATAGCAACCTTGGACACAATTTGTCCGGACCTAAAGATTTCTCTACTTGTAAGCCTGCCAACACCTCCAAAACCTTGTCCCTCCCTATGGCAAATTGCTCAATAACCTCACACTCTCTCTTCACGAGTTCCATATCTGCCTCATTCACTTGGGTGAAGACAGATGTGAAATATTCATTTAACACCCTACCAATGTCCTCTGGCTCCACCCACAGGTTCCTCCCTTGGTCCCTAATGGGCCCTAACTATTTCCCTCGTTATCCTCTTCCATTGATATACTTATGGAATATCTTGGGATTTCCCTACTTTTACCAGCTAAAAATTTCTCATATCCCCTCTTTGCTCTCCTAATTGCTTTCTTGAGCTCCATCCTGCACTTTCTGTACTCCACTAATGTCTCTGTTTATTTGCTCCCGTTGTACTTGTTAAAAGTCTCTCTCTCCCTTCTCATTGAATGCTGAAGATTTCTGGGCATCCATGGTTCTCCGGGCGTGTTACTCCTTCCTATTACCCTAGAGAGAACATGTTGGGCCTATACCCTCCCCATTTCCTCCACTGCTCTTCTGTAGATCTCCCCACCAGTAACTTGGTCCAAACTATCTTGGCTAGATCCTGCCTTATTTTACTGAAATCTACTCTCCCCCAATCCAAGACATTTTTCTGCAATTTGTCTATTTTCTTCTCCATAACAAACATAAATTGCACCATGTTGTGGTCGCTACCACTAAAATGCTCCCCCACCATCACTATCAACCATTCCCCAGAATTTGGTCCAGCACTGCACCATCCCTTGTTGGACCCTCCACAGGTTGAGCTAAAAAGTTCTCTTGCATACATTTTATGAACTCTGCTCCATCTAAGCCCTTAACACAATGACTATCCCAGTTAATGTTGGGAAAGTTGAAATCATCCAATATAATTACCCTAATATTATTTTTACACACTTCTGCAAATTGCGCACATATTTGCGCCTCAATTTCCTGCTGACTATTTGGAGGTCTATAATAAACATCTCGCAATGTGGCTGTCCCTTTTTCATTCCCAAGCTCTATCCACAAAACTTCATTTAACGCCACCCCCAAGGTATTATCTCTCCTTACTGCAGTAATTAACTCTTTAACTTATAGCGCAATGCTTCCCCCCTCTTTTGCCCCTCCTGAAGATTCTGTACCCTGAGATGTTAAGTTCCCAACCCTCGGCCTTAACTCATCTGTTTTACCTGTAATACGGTTCGAATCGCTTATTGTCACGAGTAGGCTTCAATGAAGTTACTGTGAAAAGCCCCTAGTCGCCACATTCCGGCGCCTGTCCGGGGAGGCTGGTACGGGAATCGAACCGTGCTGCTGGCCTGCTTGGTCTGCTTTAAAAGCCAGCAATTTAGCCTGGTGAGCTAAACCAGCCCCAATACAAAGAACAAAGAACAATACAGCACAGGGACAGGCCCTTCGGTCCTCCAAGCCTGCGCCGATCACGTGTGCTATCTAGACCAACCGCCTGTATCCTTCTATACCCCGTCTGTTCATGTACCTATCCAAAAATTTTAAAGGTCGCTAAAGTATCTGCATCAACCACCTGACTTGGCCGTGCATTCCAGGCCACCACCACCCAACTTCCCTCGCACATCTCCACTGAACCTTTCCCCCCCTCACCCTGAACTTGTGCCCCTTGTAATTGTCATTTCTGCCCTGGGGAAAAACCTCCAATTGTTCACCCTATCTTTACCCCTAATAAACTTCAACCAGGTCACCCCCTCAGCCTCCGTCTCTCTAGGGAGAACAATCCCAGTTTATTCAATATCTCCTCATAGCTAATACCAGGCAACATCCTGGGAAACCTTTTCTGGAGTCTCCAAAGCCTCCACATCCTTCTGGTAGTGCGGTGACCAGAATTGGACACAGTATTCCAAATGTGGCCCAACCAACATTCCATGTAATTGTAACATAATTTTCGAGCTTTTATATTCGATACCCTGTCCTATGAAGGCAAGCATGCCGTATGCTTTCTTCACAACCATACTCCGGGCATTAAAGTAGAGGCCATTCAGCCTTGTCCAACTCTCCTGAAACGTATTACCGCTGTATTCCCTCTGACTTGATTGTTTTTCTGTGATACATTGGACCCCTATTCTAACAGTCTGCATCCCCTCCCCCTGCCAAATTCGTTTATAGATTTTTTAAAAATCTGTCCATCCCAGCCTTAAATATATTTGATATTGGAGCACCCACAACCGTCTGGGGTAGAGAATTCCAATGATTCGCAATCTTAGAATCCATGAATGCCATTCAGCCCATTGGGTTTTCACCAACCATCTGAAAGAGCAGCCTACCTAGCTGTACACCCCTGCCCTATCCCCGTAACCCCATAACCCCAATCTAATCTGCGCACCTGGGGACGGGATCGAACCCGGATCCTCAGTGCTGTGAGGCAGCAGTGCTAACCACTGTACCACTGTGCTGCCCAGTGCTTTGAAATACTTATATTTGAACCTTGATCACCATGTAACCATGTCTCTGTAAGCGTGAGGATTCTGGAGGGGGACAGGGGCAGCAGAGAAATGGGAACAACGCCCAAAGGGATGTTCCCCTCCTGATTGGGAACTATATCTGTTACTTCACTACCGCTGGGCCAAGATCTTAAGGGGCAGCATGGTAGCATGGTGGTTAGCATCAATGCTTCACAGCTCCAGGGTCCCAGGTTCGATTCCCGGCTGGGTCACTGTCTGTGCGGAGTCTGCACGTCCTCCCCGTGTCTGTGTGGGTTTCCTCCGGGTGCTCCGGTTTCCTCCCACAGTCCAAAGATGTGTGGGTTAGGTGGATTGGCCAGGCTAAATTGCCCTTAGTGTCCTAAAAAAAAATAATAATGTTAATGGGGGTTGTTGGGTTACTGGTATAGGGTGGATACGTGGGCTAGAGTAGGGTGATCATTGCTCGGCACAACATTGAGGGCCGAAGGGCCTGTTCTGTGCTGTACTGTTCTAATTCTAATCTTGGGACTCCCTCCCTGATAGCACAGTGGGTGTGTCTACACCACATAGAATCATAGAATCCCTACAGTGCAGAACGAGGCCATTCGACCCAATGAATCTGCACCGACCCTTCAATTGAACACTCTACCCATTTATGTGTGTCCACCCCGCCCCCTCCCTGTAATCCCATAACCTAACCTGACATCGCTAGACATCAATGGGCAAATTAGAAATGGGGAGAACGTGCAAACTCCACACAGACAGTCCCCGAGGCTGTAATTGATCCCACGTCCCTGGCGCTGTGAGGCAGCAGTGCTGACCACTGTGCTACCGACGGGCGAATCAAGAAGACAGCTCGCCACCTTCTCGAGGGCAATAGAGATGGTCAATAAATGCTGACCTAGCTATCGATACCCACATCCTGTGAACGAAGAAAACAATCCTTGCAGACAGAGAGATAGAAACACTGAGATTTCAGGAGAGGGGGATATTAAAAAAAATGTAACTTCAGGATGTGAGCTTGGAGATTCAATGTGAAAGCAATAGTGAATAGTGACAGCAGCAAAAAGCCATAAGTTAATTGGCCGCTGACCAACTGCTCTTAAGGAGAATGTGCTAATTGAAAATTGGAAAACCATAAATCATTTAATGTTTAATGTTAAGTGGTCAATGTTTATTTTACTATGAATGTTTAAATTGGTACAGATGAGAAGGCACAAAGTAAAATAAAAATCATTTTAATAAATTAAAATTAATTAAATAAAATTAAATAATTAGTGAATGTATTAGTTAATTTTAATGCATTAAGAAAGGCGGGGTGGATGATGTGTTACAATTGCAGTATGTGGAAGCTGATCTTGTGTGATCCAAGATAAATATGTTTGCAGTAAGGGTCTCCAGCTGGAGGAACTGGGGTCCAGAGTCATTGAGCTGGAGGGTGATCTGCAGCAGCTGCACATCATTGGAAGTATAAACTCGAATAATGAAGACGGGGATCAGGAAGGGGGAACATTAGCCGGACACTTTGTACCAGGAGCCAGTTACACTCCTTAGGATAGGAGCTGCTCATTTGCTCAGTGTGGTGAATGTATTCACCATAATGCATGCATGATACCATAACTTCCTATGACCTGGAAGTGGTGATATGAACTGCTTCCAGGTACTGTACTGTAACCTCGGTATGGCTCCGCCTATGGCTCTGCCCACACTGAGGCCATATATAGGCCGGCCTCTTATGGACAGCATTCATCTGTACTACTGACTCTGGCTAGGCAAGTTCATGACTAATAAAGCCTAATCACTTGCTCTCTCTGCCTCACTGTGAATTGAAGGTATATCAATTTATTAGTCATAGACAGCACTATGGAAGCCGCTCTAAAGCCAGACAGGCTCAAACTCGATGCCCGCACGTTCGAAGCCAAAGAAATATTCGAACATTGGCTCCGATGCTTCAAGGCCTACCTCGACTCCTCCACAATGCTTCCCACAGAGGCTCTCAAGCAGCGACTCCTCCATGCCCGGGTGAGCCATCGAGTCTCGGTAATGATTGAAAAAGCGGCCACGTACGAGGCGGCGGTCGCAACTCTCAAGGCACATTTCGTGAAGCCCGTAAATGAGGTGTTCGCCAGTCACCTCCTCACTACTCGCCGTCAATGCACCGGAGAATCACTGGACGAGTATCTCGAAAGCCTGACTCTACTCGTGAGGAACTGCAGCTATCGAGATGTGACGGCGGAAGAACAGAGGAACTCACAGATCTAGGTCACCTACGTGGCGGGGGTCCGCTTGAACTATATCAGGCAGCGCCTGCTGGAAAACGGGACCTCCGACCTGTGGGAAACGGTAAAGCTAGCTACCTCGCTAGAGGTGGCCTACCAGAACCTCAGCGTGTTCGCCGCAGGCCTGCCGAACCCCTCGTGGACACCCTCATCGCGACCCCCGTTGGACCCAACTATATTGCAGGCCTGTGCCGCTCGTCTGCCAGCCGGGGAACTGCAGTGCTACTTCTGCGGCCAGGGCCAACACCCCCGTCAGCGCTGCCCAGCCCGCACAGCGATGTGTAGCGATTGTGGGGAAAAAGGGGCACTTCGCTAGAGTCTGTCTGGACCGGCCTAAGGCCCAGAAATCGAAAACACACCCGACCCATGGACCCACAGCCCCACAGATCCCGCAATGTGGCTGTCTGCTTGCCCGGAACGCGCCCGTCATATTCGGTGTCGTGTGACATCTAGGTCACGGCCCCAACACCGACCGACATGTGCGACTGGGGTGAATGTGGTGAATGTATTCACCATAATGCATGCATGATACCATAACCTGTGATGCATGACCTGGAAGTGGTGATATGAACTGCTTCCAGGTACTGTACTGTAACCCCAGTATGGCTCCGCCTATGGCTCCGCCCACACCGGGGCCATATAAAGGCCGGCCTCCTGTGGGTGGCATTCATCTATACTACTGACTCTGGCTAGGCAAGTTCATGACTAATAAAGCCTACGGTTCACTCTCTCTGCCTCACTGTAAATTGAAGGTATATCAGTCAGTGATCAGGGATAGGAGGGTGTGACTTAATATGGAATACAGGAAATGGCGGAGGTCTTGGACAAGTATTTTATCTTCATGGTATAGGACTGAGAAAACATTTCAAAGTTAATTAAAAATTGAGAGGTGAGAGGGTTGGAGGAACTTAAAACAATCATCATCACCAAAGAAAGAGAGCTATTAGGCTGAAAGGATGGTCTGCATCCTAAGGTCAGGTGGCAGAGATAGAAAATGAATTGGTTATAATCTTTCAAAATTCCTTAGATTCTGGAAAGGTTCCAGCATGTTGGAAAATAGCAAATGCAACACTTTTATTCAAGAAAAGAGGGAGGCTTAACACAGGAATCTGGATGCTAGTTTGCTTAATATCTGTCAAAAGGAATCCATTATTAAGGAGGTTATAGCAGGTATTTAGAAAATCACAATGTGATCACTTACAGGCAACATGGTTTTGTCAAAGGGAAATCATCTTTAACTATTCCAATAGACTTTTTGGTGAAATAATATTCAAAGTGCAGAAAGGGAACCGGTAGATTTTTCTAAAAATTCACTTTTTCGGGATGTGGGCTTCGCTGACTCGGCCCATCCCTAATTGCCCTTGAGAACGTGGTGGTGAGCTGCCTTCTTGAACTGCTGCAGCCCATGTGGTGTAGGTACACCCACCGTGCTATTAGGGAGGGAGTTCCAGGATTTGACCCAGCGACAGTGAAGGAACAGCTGATACATTTCCAAGTCAGGATGGTGAGTAACTTGGAGGGAAACCTCAAAGTGATGGGGTTCCCAGGTATCTGCTGCTCCTGCCCTTCTAGATGGAAGTGGTCATGGGTTTGGAAGATGCTGACTAAGGAACCTTGGTGAATTCCTGCAGTGCATCTTGTAGATGGTACACATGGCTGCCACTGTTCATCGGTGGTGGAGGGAATTAATGTTTGTGGAAGAGGTGCCAATCAAGCGAGGATGCTTTGCCCTGCATGGTGTCAAGCTTCTTGAGTGTTATTAGAGCTGAATTCATCCAGGCAAGTGGAGAGTATTCCATCACACTCCTGACTTGTGCCTTGTAGATGGTGGACAGGCTTTGGGGAGTCAGGGGGTGACATGCCGCAGAATTCCCAACCTCTGACTGGCTCTTGTACTTGGAATTGGTGTACTTGGAATTCCAAAAGATATTTGATCAGGTGCCACATTAAAGGTTACTACACAAGAATAGAGCAGGTATTGTAAGGGGTAACCTAATATTGCAGATCAAAGATTGGTTGGTTAAGGAAGCTCGTGGTACAGAGAGGTAACATATTAGCATAGATAGTGGACATATCACCAGTGGACTGTAGCTAACAGGAAATAGAGAGGAGAGGTAAATGTCTTTGAAGAGGACAATTGGACATCCCTAGATACTAGATGGTATACTGCAACCATTTCAAATCTACAGTTCTACCATTTTACAGGGGAAGTTGAATTCTTCAGTTTAGACTGTGTCTGCCAAGTGTAACAGATATTACAAGGGCACAATGTATCTTTTCAGGCAGAGAAACTACATAGAAACATAGGGCACGATTCTCCAGAAACATCTCTAAGTGTGCTAGCGAGCGGGAATTGCTGGGTGTTTTCAGTGCTTGGCCCAGTGAGGCCAGCAATGCTATTCAACATTAATTGGTCAACTTGACGAGGCTTCATGGGCTTCTCGCCCTAAATGGCGGCTCGATAGCTGATTTGCTGGCAACGCGCTCGCCAGTCCTCCGCTAAATAGGTTGTTAGGCACTTAAGCAGCACTTGCTCGGCCAACCCCAGCCAGCTTGCAACAGTGGCGCCGAGGAGACTGGCCCCAAGATTTGGGGATGCAGAGCTGGAAAGGTCCCTGGTCACGGTGGAGGACAGGAGAGATGTCCTATTCCCCCAGGGGCCACGGAGCCACAGATCAGCCAGTGCTGCATGGGTCGAGGTGGTGGCAGTTCAGGGAGTGTGACGAGGAGGACTTGCCAGCAGTGCCAGAGGAAGGTCACCGACCAACACCGGGAAGCACGAGTGAGTAGACAACAATACCCCCCCCCCGGGTAGCATCCACCCCCCCAACCCCCCAGATGACCACCAACCCACCCTCCACTTCCCTCTACATTTAACCCTCCCTCCACCCACCCATTTAACCCTCCCTTCACACTAACCCCCGCCACACCACATGTGGCAAATAATGCACTCTCTGTGTCTCCTCAGGAAAATCTCTGCCATAATCGACAGGAGAGGGCCCAGACTGGCAGTGGTGTGCCGGACTTGAGAATCCTCACCTCCTTCAGGGAGCATGCCCTGGAGGTGACCAGGTTGGCCAAGGAAAGGGCGGTCACCCAAGTGGAAGTTGGCAGATGCCGCAGAGGTGAGGAGCCACTGGCTCCACCCCGGGGACCTGTCAAACATGAGTAGTGATTGTCTTACTGACTGACGCATCCCTCCCATTGACCACATGTCCGTTCTCCTGCAGGTCCTCCAGCTGACGGCGCCAGCCCATCCCAGGCGGCACCTTCTGCAGCCTCCCAGGAGACCGCCTTGGAGGACAGCTCTGAGGATGCCACCATCATAGTCACAGCACAGCTGTCATCCCCACCCTCCACCAGCGCAGGTACACACACCTCGGTGGGACATGTTAGCGGACAAGCTTCTGTGGCACAATCTGGTGAGCCGCACCCTGCAGATGATCCACATCTGATGGAGGCAAGGACCTCCAGGCGAGACAGTAGTTGGAGGGCTGCTGGATCCCAGGCCTCAGCTGGATGCTGAGCCTCTGGAACAGAGTTACCTGGAGCTGATGGAGATGGTAGGGAGTGGCCAGGACATTCGGAGGGAGATGTCAGTGCCTCTTCCGCTGATCCATAGCCAATTGGATGAGTCTCAGAGGCTGCGGGCAGAGCTGTTGAGAGCCTGGTGAATGACATCGGCACCATTAGTGTCCAAGGAGTCGCTCAGCCGGTAACGGCCATGGCCGAGGGTCTCGACAGAATGTCTGCCTCGCTGGGGGCCTTCATCCAGTAACAGGCTGCCTTGATGAGATTCTGCGGGACATGTCCCGGTCTCAGGTGGAATGACCGAGGCGCTATGGAGCTTGTCCCAGTCGCAGGTGGGCATTACCGAGGCACTGCAGATTGTGGCCCGGTCACTGGGGGATGTGTCCCAGTCACTGAGGAGCATCGCCGAGGGCGTCGGGACCGTGATGGAAACATTGGGAACCGCCAGGGGTGACTGAGTCAGATGATGCAGAGGCATCCGGTGTTTGAACCAGCTGATCCATAGCCGATTGGATGAGTCTCAGAGGCTGCGGGCGTAGGCGTTGAGAGCCTGGTGAATGACATCTGCACCATTAGTGTCCAAGGCGTCGCTCAGTCGGTAACGCCCATGCCAAGGTGGACCCCAGGGCCCTATGGTCACTGACCTGGACGAGGGGGCGCTGAGTGCCAACCTGGACCCATCTCATGGGATGGCGACAGTGGCCACCAGCTCCCTTGAGTGCCACCCCTCTGATGAGGTCGCGTCTCGCAGTCGGCACAGGGGACAGGACGGCACGGCTGTGCACGCGTCGTCGACAAGTGAGCCGGGGCCCTCCAGCCCTAGAGCCCCCAGAGGCCACCCACCAGGGGATCGCAGGCCAGCAGCAGGCTGCCTCCACCTCAGATGTGCACCCTGGGGAGACACCTAGATGTAGTGGTGGAGCTAGGAGGGCCAGGCACGTCAAGAATCACTGAGAGCACAGGGGGAGGGGAGGGGGACAGGGTAGGTAGAGGGTGAGGGGGGTGTGCAAGGTGGGGTTTGGGGAGGCCACCCCATCGAGAGAGTGCTGCCCTGTATTGAACAATAAAAACTCTTGTGCACAACCAGTAGGATGTCTCTGTCACTTGCTTCTGCAATGCATCATTGGTGTGAGCGAGCACTCAGTGGACAGGCAGGGATCCGGCAATGGCATAGATTGAGGAGCACCAGCACTCAGTTCTCTGTGCGTTATCATCAACCCCCTGTAATGTAGAAGGTCACTGATAAGTGGGAGCCAGGAGAGATCGCATTAAAGATGTGTAAGGCACAAGGCAAAGCGAGTATTAAAGGCAATGTGAACAACTATGGAAGATGCTGACAGTGGTTTAATGGTAAGATATCAGAATGTCTTATTTTGGAATTGTTACATTTTGCCCTCACATCAAATTATTGATATAGATTTTGAATGGATGGGCTTCAAGAACTGATCCTTGTGGTACTCCACTACTCACAGCCTGCCAACCTAACAATGACCCATTTATTCCTACTCTGTTTTGTCCCTTAACCAATGATCAACGCATGTCAGTATATTAACCCCAATCCCATGAGCTCTAATTTTGCTTCCTAACCTGTGTGGGATCTTAGCGAAAGCCTTCAGAAAATACACCAAATTCACCTGTTTTCACATAACCGTTTGTCTCCTCAACACACTCAATTAGGTTTGTCAAATATGATTTCCCTTTCATAAATCCATGTTGCGTCTTCACAATCTCACCAATATTTGCTAAGTACTCAACACATCCTTTGGGATGGATTCTAGCATTTTCACTTCTACCAGGCTAACATTTCCCTCTTTCCTCTCCCCCTTCCTTCCTAAATAGTGCAGTTACATTTCAAATCTTCCAATTTGCAGCAATTATTCTGGAATCTAGAGAATTTTGGAAGTTGACCGTCAATGCATCCACCATTTCTACAGTCAGCTCTTTTATCACTCTGGGATGTAGAGCATCAGGTCCAGGGGATTTATCGACATACTTTCTCCCGTGCTACTTCTGTACCAATGCTAATTCCTTCAGTTCCTAATTCCTGCTGGTCCTTTGGTTCTCTAGTATTTCTGGAAGGTTTCTTGCCTCCTCCATAAAGACAGACATAGAGGGCGGGATTCTCAGTCGGAGGGATCCTCCGCTTCGCTGACAGCGCATTCATCCCCGCGGATTTCCCAACAGTGTGGGGGTTCCCACAATGGGAAACCCCATTGGCTGGCAGCCGGGACAGAGGTTCCCACTTCCGACGGAGCGGAGAATCCCGCCCAAAGTATTTGTTTTGTTTATCTGCCATTTCCTTATTCCCCCATTATAAATTCTCCAGTCTCTGCCATCGTTGGCCCACATTTGTCTTTGCTAATATTTCCCTTTAAATGCCTGTAGAAATGTTTACAGTCCATTTTTATGTTTCTCACTAGTTTATATTCATATTCCATTTTCTCGTTCTTTATCAATTTCTTGGTCCTCCTTTGCTGAATTCTAAAATGCTCCTAATCCTCATGACTGCAACCTCTGGCTGTCCTGCAACCCCCATAAGAATATCTTGTAGCTGCTCAGTGATATCCTTGACCCTGGCACCAGGGAGGCATCATCCTGGAGTCACATCTGCGGATGCAGAAATGCCCTCTGTTCCCCTAACAAATGAATCCCTTACTATTATTGCTCTCCCCCTCATCTTCCTCCCTCCTGTGCAGTTGCGCCACCCTTGGTACCATTGACTTGGCTCTGACTGCACTCCTCTGAGAATCCATTGCCCTTTTCAGTATCCAAAATGGTAAACCGGGTAGTGAGTGAGATGGACTGAGGGAAGTCCTGCACTGCCCTGCCTGGTGTTCCTAGACTGTCTGGAGATCACCCATTCCCTCTCTGCCTGTACTCTCCTAACCTGTAGTGTAACCTGTGGTGAATGTAACTTAGTAATTCACACTGTATTTACCAATACCATTGTAAGCACAGTAGCGTTATCTGACCACTAGGGGGAGTAGCTCTGGGAATGCTCAGGAGTTTGTACAGGGCTCCACCCTTGGCTCCGCCGACGACTCCTCCCCCTAGACTGCTGTATAAATAACCATGTCCAGAGCCAGCCTGCAGTTCATCGAGAGTTCAACGGGTAACAGGCTGGCTCTGAAGTAAGTAGATTAAAACCACTGTTCATATCTAAAGCACGTGTCTCGTGAATTGATGGTTCCATCAATTTAATCTACTTAAGAACAGCCAGGATCGATCATGGAATCAGCCCTCAAGCCTGGACGCCTAGAACTCGATCCACAGGATGCAGAGGCAAAAGAAATCTTCTCCCACTGGCTGCGGTGCTTTAAGGCCTACCTGGCAGAAGCGAGTACAGCCGAAACAACAGAGGAACAGAAGTTAAGTCTACTGCACGCGAGGTTGAGCCACAGAATCTCTACGCCCTGTACAAACTCCTGAGCATTCCCAGAGCTACTCCCCCTAGTGGTCGGATAACGCTATTGCGCTTACAATGGTATTGGTAAATACAGTGTGAATTACTAAGTTACACCCCAGCCAGCCACTATGCTGCTCCAGCCAACCACTATGCTGCTCCAGCCTGCCATTTCTGCGGCCAGAATCAGCACCCGCAGCAACACTGCCCGGCCCGCAGCGCGACCTGCAGCAGCTGCGGGCGGAAAGGCCACTACGCGAGAGTGTGCCTTGCAAAAAGGGCCCCAGCTTCCAACTCCCCAGCGGCACAAAGTAATCGCTCCCCACACCCGCAGGCCCGTGGGGCCCGAAACGCTGCGGCCTATACCCCGACCCCTCCCACCACGTGCATTCCATGGGGCCCGCCATCTTGGCAAACCTCCCTCATGCGGCCGGCCACGTGCGACTCATGGGGGCCGCCATCTTGGACGCCATCTTCCTCGCCGCCCGCCACGTGTGATCCACGGGCCCGACCTGCATCTCCACGCTTGGACAACGCATCGGAAGAGTACGACCTCCCCGGGCGCTCGTCACGCGGCCCGCAACTCAGCGCAGTCACTCTGGATCAATCACGGCCGAAGCATTTGCGAAATTCGATGGCAGAGGTCCAAATCAACGGGTACAACACGCCATGCCTTTCCGACTCCGGGAGCACTGAGAGCTTCATACTCTTCTGGTTCAACCGGGGACTGGGGGCGCTGGGGACTGGCTGGCGCGGTGCATGGAACTGGTGGAGCGAGCTCGTGGGCTCGGGAGCGCGAGGGGGCGGCAGCATGGGGTGTAAGGTGAGGGGTCCTTCTGTGGGGGTAGAGGGGGTGCTGGATCCGGCGGGTGCCAGGTCCCGGAGGGATACTGTGTCCTGACGGCCGTCAGGGAACTCGACAAAGGCGTACTGGGGGTTGGAGTGGAGCAGGCGCACCTTCTCAACAAGAGGGTCGGTTTTGTGTGCCCTGACGTATTTCCTCAGGAGTACCGGGCCCGGTGTCCTCAGCCATGCCGGAAGTGAGACCCCCGTGGTACTGCCCCTGGAAAAAATGAAGAGCCTCTCGTGGGCGGTCTGATTGGTCGCTGTGCATAAGAGGGACCTAATAGCGTGGAGCACGTCTGGGAGGACTTCCTGCCACTGGGAGACTTGGAGCTTTCTAGAATGGAGGGTCAGTAGGACGGTCTTCCACACCATCGCGTTCTCCCTCTCCACCTGCCCGTTCCCCCTGGGGTTATAACTGGTAGTCCTGCTCGAGGCAATGCCCTTGTCGAGTGACGCAGCTCGTCACTCATGAAGGACGGACCCCGGTCGCTGTGCACGTAGCTGGGGAAACCAAACAGGGTGAAGATGCTATGCAGGATCCTAATGACTGTGTGGGAGGTCATGTCGGTGTGGTGAATGTGATTCACACTATATATAGTTGCCAGTATCACTCCATGTATATATGTTCGTTATCTACCCATTGTAAGCAGTTGCACTATCCGACCACCAGGGGGAGTCGCTCTGGGAGTACGCGAGAGTTTGTACTGGGCTCCTCCCTTGGCTCCGCCCAGGACTCCTCCCCCTGGGACCGATGTATAAAGCCGCTCCGGTACAGCATAAAGATCAGTGCCTTAGAGCCAGCCTGCCATTTCACCTGAAGTTCAACGACGAATAGGCTGGCTCTATTGTAAGTGCATTAAAGCCTCTGTTCAGATCCAACTACACGTGTTCGCTGAATTGATGGTTCCATCAGTCGGTGCACGGGATAGCAAATGGGAAATGGGAGAACTCATCTACGACATTTAGAAAGTAAATGTTCTTGTTAGTTGAGGGGAGTGGCCCTTTGAAATCAATCGGGAGGCGTTCAAAGGGCCTAGAAGCCTTGACCAGGTGGGCCCTGTCTGGTCTATAGAAGTGCGGTTTGCACTCCGCACAGATCGGGCAGCCCCTGGTGACTGCTTTTACCTCCTCGTTGGAGAAAGGCAGGTTTCGGGCTCTGATGTAGTGGGCGAGGCGGGTGACCCCCAGATGGCAGAGGTCGTTGTGGATGACTTTCAGTCGGTCAACCAACTCTTTAAATGTGCTTTTCATATAGCTCCCAGCCACACGGCTGTGCCAGAGTGGAACTAGCCATCGTTTGAGCTCAAACTGGGGAGCTCAAGTTTCTGTAGATGGTGACACTTTCTGTGCATGTGGTCATTATGTGCACAGGAAGTGTTGAGGAATTTCCACATGTTTCGTAACTGAGCAGCAATGCGTTAACTTTACAGATTATTCATAATAAACTGGAGAATAGAAACTTGAACCCTACTGCTCTGAATAAACTTTCCTACTGCTAGTAATCCTTACTAGTAATAATAGAACCATACGATTAAATTACCCAGGTTGAGCTTATAGTTGACCTTATGCCAACTGGCACATGTTTCCAGTAACAATCCATAAATTATTGTATGTTTGTGGGCACATCTGTATGTGTGCGTGTGCATGGGTGTGTGGGGCACGTCAGTGTGTGTATGTGTGCCTGTGTGTGTGCTGATTCATCTGTATCCGTGTGTGTGTGTGTGTGGGGGGGGGGGGGGCACGTGAGTGCATGTGTGTGCCTGTGTATGTGCCGACACATCTGTATCCGTGTGTGTGGGGGAGGCACCTGTCTGTGTGTATAGACAAATCTGTATCTGTGTGTTTGCACATGGGCACATTTGTGGCTGTGCCTATGTGTGTGGACACATCTGTGTCTGTGTGTGGACATATCTGTATCTGTACGTGTGTGGGCACATCTGTAAATGTGTGTCTGTGCCTGTGTGTGCAGGCACATCTGTATCAGTGTGTCTGTGCCTGTGTATGCAGGCACATCTGTATCTGTGTTTATGTGTGCGTGTGTATGTGTGTGTCTGTGTGTGTGGTTCTGACTCCAGTCAGTTGTTTGAGGAAGTGTTTTCTTTGTCACAGAGCAGTGAGAACCTGGGGCGGGATTCTCCGATCTCCCGCCAGGTCGGAGAATCGCCACGCGATGCTGCTCCGACGCCGGGACGCCATTCTCCAATGCCTACCAAAAAGGGCGCCCGCGCATGGCACCCAGCCACATGGAGAATCGCCGAAAACGGCCGTAGCGGCGATTCTCCGATGGAGCAGGGATTCTCCGGGTGGCTGGTGTGACTTGATGGCGCCGTTCTAACATGCTATAAAATAGTGTCAACCAGTCGTGCTGGCTGACGCTGTGGGAGGATGTGTGTGATGGCGTGGAGCGGCCACTGGTGGGGGTGGTTGGCGGCGCTGGGGGTGGGGAGCCCGGGAGGGGCAGCGGCACAGCCGTGTCTGCGGCGGTGTGGGGGAGGCTGCAGGGGTGGGGGTGGGGAGTCCCACACATCCACGAGTGGGGGTGATGGTGGGGGCTCCCACACATCCGCGGGTGGGGGTGGGGTAAGGAATGGTCCCACACATCCACGGGTGGAGGTGGGGAGGGGTGGGGGTGGGGGGCCACACGTCTGGGGGTGGGGGTGGGGGTGGGGAAGGAGTGGTGGGGGCGACAAAGGCTGCAGGTGGCTGCAGCCCACCAAGGCAGGGTGGATCCGACGGCCATACTCCATGACAGCGGACACGCGGCTGTCCACCCAACCCGTTCGCTGTCGCAGCTCAAGTGGCCCAGCCATCCTGACATGTGCCAGACACCCCCCCCCCCCCCCCCCAACCCCACCACCAAACTGGTGGACCCATCAGCGGGTAGGTCAAGGGCGGCACACACGGCAGTCCCCCGTTGAGGGCAATGCCACCAGACGGGATGGCAGACCCCCTCACTTCCCCCACCACCGACCACGCTCACCTCCCCCACCACCGACCACGCTCACCTCCCCCACCACCGACCACCCTCACCTCCCCCACCACATCACCCTCACCTCCCCCACCACCGACCACCCTCACCTCCCCCACCACCACCCTCACCACCCCCACCACAACATCACCCTCACCTCCCCCACCACCACATCACCCTCACCTCCCCCACCACCACATCACCCTCACCTCCCCCACCACCACCTCACCCTCACCTCCCGCACCACCGACCACCCGCACCTCCCCCACCACCACATCACCCTCACCACCACCACCATAGCACCCTCACCTCCCCCACCACCGACCACCCTCACCTCCCCCACCACCTCACCCTCACCACCCCCACCACAACATCACCCTCACCTCCCCCACCACCACATCACCCTCGCCTCCCCCACCACCGACCACCCTCACCTCCCCCACCACCGACCACCCTCACCTCCCCCACCACCGACCGCCCTCACCTCCCCACCACCGACCACCCGCACCTCCCCCACCACCACCACCCGCACCTCCCCCACCACCGACCACCCTCCCCTCCCCCACCACCGACCACCCTCACCTCCCCCCACCATCACCCTCACCTCCCCACCACCACCTCACCCTCACCTCCCCCCCACCGACCACCCCCACCACCATCACCCTCACCTCCCCCACCACCACCACCCTCACCTCCCTCACCTCCCCCACCACCACCTCACCCTCACCTCCCCCACCACCGACCACCCTCACCTCCCCCACCACCACATCACCCTCACCTCCCCACATCACCACATCACCCTCACCTCCCCACCACCCCCCCCGCCACCCTCACCCCCCACCACCACCTCACCCCCCCCACAACCTCACCCTCACCTCCCCCACCACCACATCACCCGCACCTCCCCCACCACCGACCACCCTCACCTCCCCACCACCACCACCCTCACCACCCCCCACCGACCACCCGCACCTCCCCCACCACCGAGCACCCTCACCTCCCCCCCACCACCGACCACCCCTCACCCCCCAACCACCACATCACCCTCACCTCCCCCATCACCGACCATCCTCACCTCCCCCACACCGAGCACCCTCACCTCCCCCAACACCGTAGCCCCCTCACCTCCCACCACCGACCACCCCCCCCCCCACCACCACCTCACCCTCACCTCCCCCACCACCGACCACCCTCACCTCCCCACCACCGACCACCCTCACCCCCCCACCACCACCTCACCCTCACCTCCCCCAACACCGACCACCCTCACCTCCCCACCACCGACCACCCTCACCCCCCCACCACCGACCACCCTCGCCTCCCCCACCACCACCTCACCCTCACCTCCCCCACCACCGACCACCCTCACCTCCCCATCACCACATCACCCGCATGCATACCACCCCTCCGTGACACATTTGCCTGCGGCACTACGGGATTGGGGCACACGGTTGTTGGTGTAAGCGGGTCTGGTACAAGGCATGGTGAATGTTGACAGCCCGCTCGGCGATGGTTTCCGAGCCATACATCGTTCGACAATGTCTGACTCATGGCCACATCAAGACCCTCCACCTGGGTGGACCCTGCATGCGGCCCAGACACTGCATCCCATGGCCCTGTCGTATGGGGGGGGGGGGGGGGGGGGGGGGGCGGGTTGGCGTGGGAGAACTGTTGGGGGGTGGGGGCGCAGGGCTGCACGTCACACACACCGGAGCTCAACCTCTATTGCAGCACCCCTAACATACACTGGCACACACCCGCCCCGCCCCTGCACGCATCGGACAGAGTACAGAGGCAGCTCACATAGGTGTGGAATGTGTTTAATAACAGACGTCCTGTACATGTGCCCTAGCCCATTTAACTATTCTGTGCCCTGTACCCGTGCCAACTTATCAGTGTCTACCTTTCTGGCCTTACGGGCCCTATGACTACGTCTCGGTGTTCCCCCAGATGGTACAGCAGAACTGGAGGTGGACTCCTGTGATTCCTGCTCTGTGACTAGGGTCACCTTTGGTGGCTGTTTCCTGGGGCAGCCCAGCCTGGATGGGCCAGGCTGCACCTTGGGCAATTGGGATGGCGTGGTGTCACCCTGTTCTGCCCGCTGCCCACTAGATGCACCAGGGACGGTAGGGAGGGACTCCGAGGTGGCACGGGGTTCCAGCACCTCCCCTGCAGAGGCAGCCGGAATGGGCCCCGGCACCTCCTCCTCCCTCGGTGTGCTCGGTGGCCCTGGGGCTCTCCATGGGATGGGAATGCGAGCGGATCCAGCACCCGGGCGACACCACCATCACCTGACGCTGCCAGTCCTGGAGACCCGCGCTGGTATCGACCAGGGTCTGGATGTTCGCAGCCATGGAGCTCAGGGAGTTTGCCTTCCCTGTCTGGCTCTGTACAACGCCGTCCATCACCTGCGTAATGGCGCTGATGCTCTCAGCGATGGCCTGCTGGGACTGGGCCATGGCCTGCTGGGACTGGGCCAGGTTGTTGAGCGCCTCTGCAATGTTCAGCTGGCCCTGGCTCATGGCTGCCTGTGAGAGGGCAGCCCTGTCCTGGGCCACGGAGGCCGCATACACAGATAGCCCTAGTCCTTGCAAACTCAGTCCCATGCCCGACACCGTCGCCAACATTGTCTCCACCGCAGATGCCACCCGTGCGGTGTTGGCCTGTGTGGCACTCCTGACCGGCACCATTTCCTGCTCCTGGACTCGGATGCACTCCTGCACTTGCGTCTGCAGGTGCTGGAAACCGGCCGTCACCTTCTCATGCCCCTGGGTCCCTGACTGCCTCGGGTCTATGGGTGGGCGGGGGAACTCCAGGAACCCGGGACCCATCCGGGCCGCAGGTGTTTGCCGGGGCTGGGCTGCTCTCACACCGTCCGGCCCCTCGGCTGCTCCTACCTCCACCTGCTGTACCGAAGCAGCTGTGTGGTGCTCATCAGTTAATGCCCCAGAAGCCTCACCTCTAAAATGGCCAACCGAGGTGAGAGTATCTGTGGTGGCAGAGCAGTGGACAGCTGTGATACAACCTCAGTGTCTTCATCGGACCTGTGGTCGGGGGTCCCCTGGGGTGCCATGTCCTGTATGTCCGTCCCCTCCGTGGTGGTGTCGTGTTGTGTTCTTTCATGTCGGTCTGTCCTCTGTGTGCTGGTGTCCTGTGTCGTTGTGACGTGACTGTCTGTCCCGTGTGCTGGTGTCCTGGGTCGGCGTGTCACCACTGGACTGGGCTGGAGGGCTGTTGTTGGAGCTGCCCTCCCCGTCGCTGCTCGAGTCCCTGTGGGCTGGCCGCCCAGGCGCTGGCTGGGGGCGGTGTAAGCCTGATGTGCCCGGTTGATCTGCGTCGGCTCGTCGTCCAGGCGCTGGATGCGGGAGGTGTCTGGCAGGTGCTCCAGATCGGTCACCGCGACAATACACCATCATGGTTAGGCAGGTGGAAAGGGGTGTGAGTTGTGGTACCGGGTGAGGGGAGGGGGCTGAGGGGAGAGGGCCGAGGGGAGAGTGCTGAGGGGGAGGGGGCTGAGGGGAGAGGGCCGAGGGGAGAGTGTTGTGGGGAGGGTGCTGAGGGGAGAGGGCTGAGGGAAGAGTACTGAGGGGAAAGGGCTGAGAGGAGAGGGCTGAGGGGAGAGGGCAGAGGGGGAGAGGTCTGGGGAGAGGGCTGAGGGGGAGAGGGCTGAGGGGAGAGGGCTGAGGGGGAGAGAGCTGAGGGGGAGAGGGCTGAGGGCAGAGGGCTGAGGGGAAAGGGCAGAGAGTAGAGGGCTGAGGGGAGAGGGCTGAGGGGAGTGGTCTGAGGGGAGGGGGCTGAGGGGAAAGGGCTGAGGGGAAAGGGCTGAGGCAAGAGGGCTGAGGGGAAAGGGCAGAGAGTAGAGGGCTGAGGGGAGAGGGCTGAGGGGAGAGGGCTGAGGGGGGAGAGGGCTGAGGGGAGAGGGCTGACGGGGACGGGGCTGAGGGGGAGAGGGCTGAGGGGAGAGGGCTGGGCGGGAGAGGGCTGAGGGGAGAGGGCTGAGGGGAGAGGGGCTGAGGGGAGAGGGCTGATGGGGAGAGGGCTGAGGGGAGAGGGCTGAGGGGAGAGGGCTGAGGGGAGTGGGCTGAGGGGAGGGGGCTGAGGGGAAAGGGCTGAGGGGAAAGGGCTGAGGGAAGAGGGCTGGGGCGGGGAGAGGGCTGAGGGGGAGGGGGCTGAGGGGAGGGGGCTGAGGGGAGAGGGCTGGGCGGGAGAGGGCTGAGGTGGAGAGGGCTGAGGGGAGAGGGCTGAGGGGAAAGGGCTGAGGGGTAGAGGGCTGAGGGGGAGAGGGCTGAGGGGAGAGGGCTGAGGGGAAAGGACTGAGGGGGAGAGGGCTGAGGGAGAGAGGGCTGAGGGGAGAGGACTGAGGGGAGGGGGCTGAGGGGAAAGGCTGAGGGAAAAGGGCTGAGGGAAGAGGGCTGGGCGGGAGAGGACCTCTCCCCTCAGACCTCCCCTTGGCACTCTTCCCTCAGTCCTTTCCCATCAGCCCTCTTCCCCCAGCCCTCTCCCCCTCAGCCCTCTCCCCTCAACCCTCTCCCCTCAGCCCTCTCCCCCACTAGCCTCCCCCACAACCCTCTCCCCTCAGCCCTCTCCCCACAGCCCTCTCCCCTCAGCCCTCTCCCCTCAGCCCTCTCCCCCTCAGCCCTCTCCCCTCAGCCCTCTCCCCTCAGCCCTCTCCCCCCTCAGCCCTCTCCCTCAGCCCTCTCCCCCTCAGCCCTCTCCCCTCAGCCCTCTCCCCCACAGCCCTCTCCCCCTCAGCCCACTCCCCCACAGCCCTCTCCCCTCAGCCCTCTTCCCTCAGCCCTCTCCCCCTCAGCTCTCTCCCCTTAGCCCTCTCCCCTCAGCCCTCTCCCCCACAGCCCTCTCCCCTCAGCCCTCTCCCCCTCAGCCCTCTCCCCCTCAGCCCTCTCCCCCTCAGCCCTCTCCCCTCAGCCCTCTCCCCCTCAGCCCTCTCCCCCACAACCTTCTCCCCTCAGCCCTCTCCCCCTCAGCCCTCTCCTCCTCAGCCCTCTCCTCCTCAGCCCTCTGCCCCTCAGCCCTCTCCCGCCCAGCCCTCTCCCCTCAGCCCTCTCCCCTTGGCACTCTCCCCTCAGTCCTTTCCCATCAGCCCTTTCCCCTCAGCACTCTGCCAGCAAATCAGGGTCACCCCTTCCGGTTCAGGCACGCTCCCGTTGGTTATGGGCGCTCTTCTCCTGCGGGAGATGGTGGGGGTGATGACAGCATTGTTAGGCGGCCTGTGCATGCGGTTGGATCTATGTTGGCATAGGTGCATAGGGCACACGGCCAACGCAGCTTGCATGGGTGGCTGCAGCCATGCGGACCACGGCTGTGGTTGTACCATCCATCTGGGGAGGGGGTAGGTGTCACATATGTGAGGGGTAGGGGGGGATTGGTGCCATGGGCACATTGCTGGGTACTCATCCTGGCTGCCCTCAGTAGGTCGTTGAGCTTTTTGCAACACTGCTCGCCAGTCCTGGATGTCAACGCTATGACACTGACTGTCGCGCCCACCTCCCTCCACAAATGCCAGGCCACGTTGGGTGGGACCCTCTGGCCGGGTCCAGGGTACAGATGCCCCTCGAGGGCATCCAGGAGCATCTCCAGGTCATGACCTGTGAACCGGGGCGCTCCTCTGCGTGGCACCATGTTGCTCCATCGGTGGCCTGTGCGCTCGCATGGCCTTATGTGCGACATGGTGCCGTGCCAACTGCGTGGCGCCGCATTTACGATGCTGCTCTGGCGCCGCGCCCCCTTGCCTTCCGCCGTACCCCTATTAGCCCCCTTGTACGGCGCAGAATGGAGTCCTGGTACGGGCGCCAACTGCAGAGTGAAACACTCCCATTTTGACGCCGGCGCCGACACTCTGCCGTCGGAGCAGAGAATCGTGCCCCTCATGCTTGGAATTTGAAGGGCAGCACGGTGGCACAGTGGGTTAGCATTGCTGCCTACGGCGCTGAGGACCTGGGTTCGAATGCCGGCCCTGGGTCACTGTCCGTGTGGAGTTTGCACATTCTCCCCGTGTCTGCGTGGGTTTCACCCCCACAATCCAAAGATGTGCAGGTTAGGTGAATTGGCCGTGCTAAATTGCCCCTTAATTGGAAAAATAATTGGGTACTCTAAATTTATTAAAAAGAAAAAGAAAAAAAAAATGCTTGGAATTTGAGAATAAATTTGAGAAATCAGGAACAATAAAGCCTTTCCCTTCGCACTGCGTGAGAGAGTATTCTTTATAATCTGGTTCAGTGGGCCAGCTGGCTGCTTCTCAGATTACACCATTCTGTATCAAACTGTGGATTCTTTCAGGCTCAGTTACTTTGGAATTTTAACTTGTTTTTTATTCTTGACTGAGCCTCCAGCAGAGTGCAAAGTATGTCAGAGATCAATAGATGTTAAGATACTAAAGAAATTGAGGGATATTGGGATAGTCTGGAAGGGTGTAATTGAGATTGAAGATGGTCCTATTGGCTGGTGAAGCAGGCTGGGAAGTCTGGTGGCACAGTGGTACCGTTCCTACCTCTGTTCCATAAGCTCCAGGTTCAAGTCCTATTTCAGGGCTTTATGGTCATGGAACGTGTGTCCAGAAAGTTGATTATCAGCTGGCAAATCTTTTCAATATGGCAGAGGGTGAGTGCAGGAGATTTTCCTGGTCAGCTGGTACTGAGAGTATTTTGCCGAGCATAACCATGGACCGATCCATGTAAGTCCACAGTCTCCAACAACACCTCGGGCAGCACGGTAGCATGGTGGTTAGCATAAATGCTTCACAGCTCCAGGGTCCCAGGTTCGATTCCCGGCTGGGTCACTGTCTGTGCGGAGTCTACACGTCCTCCCCGTGTGTGCGTGGGTTTCCTCCGGGTGCTCCGGTTTCCTCCCACAGTCCAAAGATGTGCGGGTTAGGTGGATTGGCCATGCTAAATTGCCCGTAGTGTCCTAAAAAGTAAGGTTAAGGGGGGTTTGTTGGGTTACGGGTATAGGGTGGATACGTGGGTTTGAGTAGGGTGATCATTGCTCGGCACAACATCGAGGGCCGAAGGGCCTGTTCTGTGCTGTACTGTTCTATGTTCTATGAGTCGTGGTCATCGAAGGGAAAGGAGGAAACAGCCTCAAGGGGCTGAATGGCCTAATCCTGCTCTAATTTTTATGAGCCATGAAGTTATTGTTGGTGAATTCTGGTAATGGATCCCTGATATGATGATTTTTTGAATTCCTTCATGGGAGTTGGTTATCGCTAACAAGGCAAACAACATGTGTTGCCCATCCCTCATTGGCATTGACTGAGTGGTTTGTGAGGCCATTTCAGAAGGTTCAACTACATTCTTACCTGCCAGATGCAGGTAAGAATGGCAATTCGCTTGCCGGAAGGACATTAGTAAACCAATGGGTTTGTGGCGGAAGTGATTAGAGTTTCATTACCATTCCGGAGACTGGCTTTTAATTCCAAATGTATTAATTAATTGAATCTGTCAGTTAAATTCTATCAGCTGGGAATTGAACCTTTGAAGATTAGCCTGAGGCCTCTGAATTACTTGTCCAGTGACAACATCACTACACCACCTTGTAAGTGGCTGCTATTTAAAGCCTCCATTGAAGAAGCAGAGAGGGTGAAGTTGTATTGTTGAATGAAACATTTCGAAACACATCTTTAACATTAATAGAATTAAACAGCCAAAAGGAGGTCATTTGGATCATTGAGTCTGTGCCAAACCTTTGAAAAAAGTTACCCGATAGTCCTGTGACTGGCTCCTTTTCAAGTATTTATTTTTTAAAGATTGAAATTGAATCTGTATCCACCACCCTTTCAAGGCAAAGCATTCCAGCTCATAACAACCCACTCTGCTGATTTAAAAAAAATAAAGCTCCTGTTCCCACTGGTTCTCCTGCGAATACCCTGGGGGGTAGCAGGGTAGCATGGTGGTTAGCATAAATGCTTCACAGCTCCAGGGTCCCAGGTTCGATTCCCGGCTGGGTCACTGTCTGTGTGGAGTCTGCACGTCCTCCCCCTGTGTGCGTGGGTTTCCTCCGGGTGCTCCGGTTTCCTCCCACAGTCCAAAGATGTGCGGGTTAGGTGGATTGGCCATGCTAAATTGCCCGTAGTGTCCTAATAAAAGTAAGGTTAAGGGGGGGTTGTTGGGTTACGGGTATAGGGTGGATACGTGGGTTTGAGTAGGGTGATCATGGCTCGGCACAACATTGAGGGCCGAAGGGCCTGTTCTGTTCTATGTTCTATGTAATTACATGAAATCTGCATCCTCTGGTTTCCCAGCCTCCTGTCAATGGAAACAGTTTCTCCGATAGAGTCCGCATCAAAACTCCTCATGATTCTGAATACTCCCATAAAATGACCATGAATTAAAATGAGCAATTTGCAGTATTAGTTGTCTGTTGGTGTCAAAAACATCTAGTGAATAATAACAAGAGCAAGTTGCATTTATACAGAGCTCTTTTATTTGTCATTCCTTCATGGGATGTGGGCATCGCAAGCAAGGCCAGCATTTTGTTTCCCAACCATAATTGCCCCTGAATGGAGTAGGATGCTCAGCCATTTCAGAGGGGCAGTTAAGAGTCAACCAGGTGGGTGTTTGTGCGGAGTCTGCACGCCCTCCCCGTGCCTGCGTGGATTTCCTCCAGCAAGTCCTGAAGGATGTGCTGCTAGGTAATTGGGACATTCTGAATTCTCCCTCAGTGTACCCGAACAGGCGCTGTAGTGTGGCGACTAGGGGATTTTCACAGTAACTTCATTGCAGTGTTAATGTAAGCCTACTTGTGACAATAATAAAAGATTATTATTACATGCTGTGGGTCTGGATTCACAGGTAGGCCAGACTGGGTAAGGACGGCAGATTTCCCTCCCTAAAGGGACATTAGTGAACCAGATGGGTTTTTCTGACAATGGTTTCATGATCATCATTAGATACTTTTTTACAGATTGAAAAAAAAATTGAATTCAAATTTCACCAGCTGCCGTGGTGGGACTTGAATACAGATTCCGAGAGCATTACCCTGGGTCTCTGGAGCACTGGTCCAGTGAAAATACCACTGTGCTCCATCTCACCATGAGCTCAGTAAATCATGCCAAGGCATTGCACTGGGGCATTACCAAACAAACGTAGACATCAAGAGACATATGTAGCAATTCGGGCAGATGACAAAAATCTTGGTCAAAACGTAGATTTTAAGGAGTGTCTTGAAGGAGGATAGTGAGGGAGAAGGCTGGACAGGGAGAGGGCCAGAGAGGGAGAGGGCCGGAGAGGGAGAGGGACGGAGAGGGAGAGGGAATGTCTCCCACAGAGTAGGGCTGAGGCAGCTGAAGGTACAGCCACCATTGGTGGAAAAATTAAAACCTGCAATGCTCAAGTTGCCAAAATGAGTTGATTCCAGATAACTTGGGTTTTGGAGGGAGCTAAGGCAATTCTAGAGATGGTGAAGGTCAGGGCTTTGGAGGTAATTGAAGATAAGGATTTCAAATTAGGAACCAGTGAAGGTCAGCAAGCACACGGGAGATATATTAATGGGATTTTGAATGAGTAAAGACATGGGCAGCAGAGTTTTGGATGATCCCAAGTAAATGGGGGAGTGGAAGGCGGGAGATTGAAGCACCAACTCCATGATAACTTACATTAACGTAGTTCCCTTCTGCAGAAAAATATCTCCAGAAACATCATAAAAATATTGATCCAAAACAAGAAATTGGCTTGAGGGTTTGAAGAACTGTCATTAATATGACACGCTTACCATTTCCTCTCGCTTTCACTTTCTTACGCTCCTCTCTTTCTTACTTCGCAGTCCTTTATTATCATTCCATTCCCTTTCTCTATCTCTCCCCTGCCCACCCAGCTTTGAGTTTGTCAAGGATTTTTTTCCATCACATCCGAGTCATGTCAACACTCCTGATTATCTAAACTACACGAGAAACTGGCTTCCAGAAAACAATTGGGAGAGACTCACAAACATATACACCTGCACGCACGTACACATGCATACACATGTAAACCTGCACACAAATACACATGCATACACATATAAACCTGCACACACGCACACATGCATACACATATAAACCTGCACACACATACACATGCATACACATATAAACCTGCACACACGCACACATGCATACACATATAAACCTGCACACACGTACACATGCATACACTAAACCTGCACACACATACACATGCATACACATATAAACCTGCACACACATACACATGCATGCACATATAAACCTGCACACACGTACACATGCATACACTAAACCTGCACACATGTACACATGCATACACTAAACCTGCACGCACGTACACATGCATACACATATAAACCTACACACTGGTACACATGCATACACTAAACCTGCACACATGTACACATGCATAAACATATAAGGTACACCTTGCTCCAACTGCGGTGGACAACATCCTCAAAGTAGATCAGAATGTTTCACATATGGGAAATGCTGCAATAAATGTGGCAAGTGGAATCATTTCACAAAACGCTGCAGTTTGAAACTGGCTTCCAGAAAACAATTGGGAGAGACTCACACACATACACACCTGCACGCACGTACACATGCATACACATATAAACCTGCACACACATATGCATGCATACACATATAAACCTGCACACACGTACACATGCATACACATATAAACCTACACACACGTACACGTGCATACACTAAACCTGCACACATGTACACATGCATAAACATATAAGCCTGCACGCACGTACACATGCATACACATATAAACCTGCACACACGTACACATGCATACACATATAAACCTGCACACACGTACACATGCATACACTAAACCTGCACACACATACACATGCATACACTAAACCTGCACACATGAACACATGCATACACATATAAACCTGCACACACGTACACATGCATACACATATAAACCTGCACACACATACACATGCATGCACATATAGACCTGCACACATGTACACATGCATACACTAAACCTGCACACATGTACACATGCATACACTAAACCTGCATGCACGTACACACACATATAAACCTACACACTGGTACACATGCATACACTAAACCTGCACACATGTACACATGCATAAACATATAAGGTACACCCTGCTCCAACTGCGGTGGACATCATCCTCAAAGTAGATCAGAATGTTTCACATATGGGAAATGCTGCAATAAATGTGGCAAGTGGAATCATTTCACAAAACACTGCAGTTTGAAACTGGCTTCCAGAAAACAATTGGGAGAGACTCACACACATATACACCTGCACGCACGTACACATGCATACACATATAAACCTGCACACACATACACATGCATACACATATAAACCTGCACACCCATACACATGCATACACATATAAACCTACACACACGTACACGTGCATACACTAAACCTGCACACATGTACACATGCATAAACATATAAGCCTGCACGCACGTACACATGCATACACATATAAACCTGCACACACGTACACATGCATACACATATAAACCTGCACACACGTACACATGCATACACTAAACCTGCACACATGAACACATGCATACACATATAAACCTGCACACACGTACACATGCATACACATATAAACCTGCACACACGTACACATGCATACACATATAAACCTGCACACACATACACATGCATACACATATAAACCTGCACACACATACACATGCATGCACATATAAACCTGCACACATGTACACATGCATACACTAAACCTGCACACATGTACACATGCATACACTAAACCTGCACGCACGTACACATGCATACACATGTAAACCTACACACTGGTACACATGCATACACTAAACCTGCACACATGTACACATGCATAAACATATAAGGTACACCCTGCTCCAACTGCGGTGGACATCATCCTCAAAGTAGATCAGAATGTTTCACATATGGGAAATGCTGCAATAAATGTGGCAAGTGGAATCATTTCACAAAACGCTGCAGTTTGAAACTGGCTTCCAGAAAACAATTGGGAGAGACTCACACACATACACACCTGCACGCACGTACACATGCATACACATATAAACCTGCACACACGTACACATGCATACACATATAAACCAGCACACACATATGCATGCATACACATATAAACCTGCACACACGTACACATGCATACACATATAAACCTGCACACACATACACATGCATGCACATATAAACCTGCACACACGTACACATGCATACACTAAACCTGCACACATGTACACATGCATACACTAAACCTGCACGCACGTACACATGCATACACATGTAAACCTACACACTGGTACACATGCATACACTAAACCTGCACACATGTACACATGCATAAACATATAAGGTACACCCTGCTCCAACTGCGGTGGACATCATCCTCAAAGCAGATCAGAATGTTTCACATATGGGAAATGCTGCAATAAATGTGGCAAGTGGAATCATTTCACAAAACGCTGCAGTTTGAAACTGGCTTCCAGAAAACAATTGGGAGAGACTCACACACATATACACCTGCACGCACGTACACATGCATACACATATAAACCAGCACACACATATGCATGCATACACATATAAACCTGCACACAAGTACACATGCATACACATATAAACCTACACACACGTACACGTGCATACACTAAACCTGCACACATGTACACATGCATAAACATATAAGCCTGCACGCACGTACACATGCATACACATGTAAACCTGCACACACGTACACATGCATACACATATAAACCTGCACACATGTACACATGCATACACTAAACCTGCACATATGTACACATGCATACACTAAACCTGCACGCACGTACACATGCATACACATGTAAACCTACACACTGGTACACATGCATACACTAAACCTGCACACATGTACACATGCATAAACATATAAGGTACACCCTGCTCCAACTGCGGTGGACATCATCCTCAAAGTAGATCAGAATGTTTCACATATGGGAAATGCTGCAATAAATGTGGCAAGTGGAATCATTTCACAAAACGCTGCAGTTTGAAACTGGCTTCCAGAAAACAATTGGGAGAGACTCACACACATATACACCTGCACGCACGTACACATGCATACACATATAAACCAGCACACACATATGCATGCATACACATATAAACCTGCACACACGTACACATGCATACACATATAAACCTGCACACACGTACACATGCATACACATATAAACCTACACACACGTACACGTGCATACACTAAACCTGCACACATGTACACATGCATAAACATATAAGCCTGCACGCACGTACACATGCATACACATATAAGCCTGTACACTCACGCATGCATATTGCAACCTTGAAAATTTTAGTGAAGAAATGTACATTTGGCACCCTTACTGATGAGTTAGTCAGGAATCGAGGGGTCTGTGGGGTCCACAGTGATCTTGTCCATGAGCAGCTGTTGCGAGAGAAAGATTTAACATGACAAACAGCCATCAACATCTGCAAGTTAAACGAACAATCAGAAAAAAGCAGCAGAGATTTGAGGCGGGAAACAGGTTTTTTGCGGTACAGGGCACACCCTGCTCCAACTGCGGTGGACATCATCCTCAAAGCAGATCAGAATGTTTCACATATGGGAAATGTTGCAATAAATGTGGCAAGTGGAATCATTTCACAAAACGCTGCAGTTTGAAACTGCAGAAATCTTCCTTTGCCACCAGCCTCATTGCAGCCGATCAGTCCTCCAAGTGTGGAAGCGTCAACAAGGTGATCGAAGTGAGGCTCAGGCAAAGCAGAAAAATCACTGAGCCCCCCGCAACACCCTTGTGAGAGTGTCGACACCGTTGCAGAAATGGATGCGATCTTTACCACCGTGAACATGATTTGCAGCAACAAAAGACAAAGTAAAGGTCGTCGCTGGAACTAAGTGTAACGTAGTGCCTAGCTGAATGCTATGGGAACTAGACCCAAGTGCAGCACGAACCCCAGTATCCAGGTGGACAAATCATCCGCATTGAAGGTGTAGCCAGTGTCCACTGCACACAGGGCAACTTCACGTTTCATATTGCAAGGACCTTGTTACATCTTTGTCTGTTTCATGTTATTTTTTCAATCCCTTTCCCTGCAACATTGCAGTTTTGTTTTAAACTGCAGATCAATTTGGTCAAATCAAAAACACCTCTTGTCTAATTCTTGGGTCCGTTTAATGCCTGTCCTGGTGGCTTGTTTTGAAATCGCAAGACGTTTGGTTTTGAACTGGTCCCCCTGAATCCCTCGGCTACAAGCTGCTATTTGGGCTGATCCCAGATCTTCCCTTTATGCTCTGCGGCACAGTCCGTGATGTCAGTTTGATGAACTTGGCAAGCAGTCAATCAGTGCATCTGGAATTCTGAGACAATTCTGTTCTCGCTTGCAACTGGGGGAGCCATTCGGAACCTTCCGGTAGAATGGAGGGTCACGAGAAGAGCTCCATTTTGTCCTGCGTTCTGTTAAAGATACAAGCATGAGGCAGCTTTATATCTCTTTCTCTCGCTGTCCCTCACCACTCTCTGCCTGGCGATTCAAGAGGGTTGCAGCCAGACCTTTAGAAGTCACCCCTGTTGAAACGACCTCAGGCAGGAGCCAGACGTATGAACTTGGGCCAGAGGTACATGCTACTGGTTTAAAAGGCTGCAAGCAGTTTCTCCCTACCAGCCTGAATGGCTGGGAAACGTCCAGTGTGAGAACTTTCTGCACAATACAGCCAGAATCTCTGCACAGAGACCAGAGAAGCAGTTGAAAGGCAGAGTGGACGTAGAATCTGGTTGAAGACATCCTTCGGAGATCGCTGGCTACAAAGACCGCTACCTTGGCAGCAAATAACCATCTCATACCTCTTAATTCCTGTTATTCTTTGGACCTTCCCCGCCCCCCCCCCCCCCCCCCCCCCCCCCTCTCCACCGTGTGTCTGTCCTGTGTGTGGCTGGGTGGGGGGTGGGATGGGGTTTTGGGAATAGCTAGATTGTCAGACCATTGTTACATTTTTATTATTATATGTACATCGTTTTCCTTGTTATAAATAGACAGTTCTAATCTTGTACTTATAACTCTGGTGCCTGTAACTCATTGGAACAGTCAAGACCAAACCTCTTGACAAGTTGCTAAGAATTATTTGTTAATTCACTTAAGTTACGACTTTGGGTCGAAGGGGGCTGGAATTGACCGCGCACTCGCCAAGGGTGTGGTAACAATATAGTTGACCAGAACGTAAGCCCATTATTAAGTCTTTGGGATAATATCACACAGGGGCTCACCACACTTGGGCCAGAGGTACATGCTCGACAACAACAGGCCCCAGAAATGATAGAGTACAAAGACCTCATCAACTGTGACACTATTTCTAAGCGACCTGTAATATAGAACACAGAACATAGAACATAGAACAGTACAGCACAGAACAGGCCCTTCGGCCCTCGATGTTGTGCCGAGCATTGTCCAAAACCAAGATCAAGCTATCCAACTCCCTGTCATTCTGGTGTGCTCCATGTGCCTTATCCAATAACCGCTTGAACGTTCCTAAAGTGTCCAACTCCACGATCACAACAGGCTGTCTATTCCACACCCTAACCACTCTCTGAGTAAAGAACCTACCTCGGACATCCCTCCCATATCTACCACCCTGATCTTATAGTTATGCCCCCTAGTGACAGCTACATCCACCTGAGGAAATAGTCTCTGAACGTCCACATCATCTTATAAACCTCTATTAAGTCGCCTCTCATCCTCCTCCGCTCCAAAGAGAAAAGCCCTAACTCCCTCAACCTTTTCTCATAAGACCTATCCTGCAAGCCAGGCAGAATCCTGGTAAATCTCCTTTGCACCATTTCCAATGCCTCCACATCCTTCCTATAATAAGGTGACCAGAACTTCACACAATATTCCAAGTGTGGTCTCACCAGGGTCATGTATAGTTGCAGCATAACCCCGCGGCTCTTAAATTCAAGCCCTCTGTTAATAAATGCTAACACACTATAAGCCTTCTTCACGGCTCTATCCACTTGAGTGGCAACTTTCAGAGATCTGTGGACATGAACCCCAAGATCTCTCTGTTCCTCCACATTCCTCAGAACCCTGCCGTTGACCCTGTAATCTGCATTCAAATTTTTTTCTACCAAAATGAATCACCTCGCACTTATCAGGGTTAAACTTCATCTGCCATTTTTCGGGCCAGATCTGCATCCTATCAATGTCTCTTTGCAGCCTACAAAAGCTCTCCACGTCATCCACTACTCCACCAATCTTGGTGTCATCAGCAAATTTACAGACCCACCCTTCATCTCCCTCCTCCAAGTCATTGATAAAAATCACAAATAGCAGAGGACCCAGCACTGATCCCTGTGGTACACCGCTGGTAACTGGTCTCCAGTCTGAAAATTTTCCATCCACCACCACCCTCTGTCTTCCATGTGATAGCCAGTTACTTATCCAATTGGCCAAATTTCCCTCTATCCCACACCTCCTTACCTTCTTCATGAGCCGACCATGGGGGAACCTTATCAAACGCCTTGCTAAAATCCATGTATACAACTGCTCTACCTTCATCTACACACTTAGTTACCTCCTCAAAGAATTCAATCAAATTTGTGAGGCATGAATCTGTGTTGACTATCCCGGATTAAGCTGCATCTTTCCAAATGGTCATAAATCCTATCCTTCAGGACCTTTTCCATTAACTTACCGACCACCAAAGTAAGACTAACTGGCCTATAATTACCAGGGTCATTCCTATTCCCTTTCTTGAACAGGGGAACAACATTCACCACTCTCCAGTCCTCTGGCACTATCCCCGTGGACAGTGAGGACCCAAAGATCAAAGTCAAAGGCTCTGCAATCTCATCCCTTGCCTCCCAAACAATCCTTGGATATATCCCATCTGGGCCAGGGGACTTGTCGACCCTCGGGTTTTTCAAAATTGCAAATGCATCCTTCCTCAGAACATCCACCTCCTCCAGCCTAGCCGCCTGTATCAAACTCTCATCCTCAAAAACATGGCCCCTCTCCTTGGTGAACACTGAAGAAAAGTATTCATTCAACGCCACTCCTATTTCTTCTGACTCCATACACAAGTTCCCATTACTGTCCTTGACCCTGGTCATTCTTTTATTTCTCACATAAGAGTAAAAAGCCTTGGTGTTTTTCTTGATCCGACCCGCCAAGGACTTCTCATGCCCCCTCCTAGCTCTCCTAAGCCCTTTTTTTTTTAGCTCATTCATTGCTACCTTGTAACACTCAAGTGACCCAACTGAACCTTCTTTTTTCATCCTTATATACTCTTCCTTTTTCCTCTTGACAAGACATTCAACCTCTTTTGTGAACCATGGTACCCTCACACGGCCATTTCTATCAACGTCACACAGTATTTGTTCCTTGAACAAGCTCCACTTTTCATTTGTGCCTTTCCCTGATAGTTTCTGTTCCCATCTTATGCTCCCTAATTCTTGCCTAATCGCATCATAATTACCCCTCCCCCTATTATAAACCTTGCCCTGCCGCATGGCCCTATCCCTCTCCATTGCAATAGTGAAAGACACCGAATTGTGGTCACTATCTCCAAAGTGCTCTCCCACCAACAAATCTAACACTTGGCCCGGTTCATTACCCAGTACCAAATCCAATGTGGCCCCCCTCTTGTCGGCCTATCCACATATTGTGTCAGGAAACCCTCCTGCACACACTGTAAAAAAACTGCCCCATCTGAACTGTTCGCCCTATAGAGGTTCAATCAATATTTGGAAAGTTTAAGTCACCCATGCCAACTACCTTGAGACCTCCACACCTATCCATAATCTGTTTTGCAATTTCTTCCTCCACATCTCTATTACTATTTGGGGGCCTGTAGAAAACTTCTAACAATGTGACCGTTCCTTTTCTATTTCTAACTTCAGCCCATATTACCTCAGTCGGCAGATCCCCTTTGAACTGCCTTTCTGCAGCCGTAAAACTATCCTTGATTAACAATGCTCCTCCTCCAGCTCTTTTACCATCTTCCCTACATTTATTGAAACATCTATACCCCGGAACTTCCAACAACCATTCCTGTCCCTGTTCTAACCATGTCTCCGTAATGGCCACAACATTGTAGTCCCAAGTACCAATCCATGCTCCAACTTCACCTACCTTATTCCAGATGCTCCTTGCATTGAAGTAGACACATTTCAACCCACCTTTCTGTCTGCCGGTACACTCCTGCGACCTTGATACCCTCCTCAGTACCTCACTACTCTCAACACTGGCTTCTGGACTACAACTCGTTTTCCCAGCCCCCTGACAAATTAGTTTAAACCCCCCCCGAAGAGCTGTAGAAAATTTCCCTCCCAGGATATTGGTGCCCCTCTGGTTCAGGTGCAAACCGTCCTGTCTGTACAGGTCCCACCTTTCCCAGAATGTGCTCCAATTATCCACGTACCTTAAACCCTCCCTCCTACACCATCCCTGCAGCCACGTGTTTATCTGCACTCTCTCCCTGTTCCTCACCTCACTAGCACGTGGCACCGGCAACAAACCAGAGATGACAACATGGTTTGTCCTGGCTCTCAGCTTCCATCCTAGCTCCCTAAATTCCTGTTTTAAATCCCCGTGCCTTCTCTTACCTATTTCGTTGGTACGCTGTGTACCACGACTTGTGACTGTTCCCCCTCCCCCTTAAGGATTCTGAAAACACGGTCCGAGACGTCACGGACCCTGGCACCCGGGAGGCAACATACCATCCGTGAGTCCCTTTTGCTGCCACAGAACCATCTATCTGTCCCTTTAACTATCGAGTCCCCAATAATTATTGCTCTCCTGCTCTCCCTCCTTCCCTTCTGAGCCACAGGGACAGACTCAGTGCTGGAGATCTGTTCACCGTGGCTTATCCCTGGTAGGTCGTCCCCCTCAACAGTATCCAAAACAATATACTTGTTACTGAGGGGAACGACCACAGAGGATCCTTACACTGACTGCTTCCTCCCAGCCCCTCTCACCGTCACCCATCTATCTTGATTCTTTGGAGTAACTACATCCCTGAACCTACTATCTATGACCACCTCTGCCTCCCGAATGATCCAATGCGGTTTCTGAGGAGCTGGAGATGGGTGCACTTCCCACAGGTGAAATCAGCAGGGACACTGACCCTCACCTCAAACATTCTGCAGGGGAAACATTGCACTGCCTTCCCTGTCATATCCTCTAGATAAAAAAGTAAAAAGAAACAAAGAGCTTACCTGTTATTCACTCTACCCCTTAGGTTAAAGGAGGTGGAAGGGTGGGGGACACTACAAGTGTAGTGTCTAGGGTTTAGGAACTGGCCAACTTAAATACAGGTAAAAATAAAATAGTTAACCAGCAACCACCGTGTCCCACACGAGAACCACAATCAGCTGTTATGGGCATGCACAGACAATTTAAATCTTTACTACTTACCCAGCTACTTACTGTCACTTGATAACAGCTCCTCCACAAACCACCTTCAAGATACAGTGACCACAATGCACTGATGCAAATTTTCCCTGCAACAGCCAATCAGCAGCTCCGCTCTATTGCCCTCTGCTGGATGCTTGCCTTCACTTGAACACGGAGAGTGTCTTGCTCAGGTACACATTCTGGATGCAGTGACCGCAATGCACTGATGCAAATATTCCCTGAAACAGCCAATCAGCAGCTCCGCTCTACTGCCCTCTGCTGGATGACCACATGAGACTAGACGACTTGGTACCACCAACAGTCTGTGCTCTGAGAAGACTATCAATAGCCAAGAATTAGAAAGTATTCAATGAGCTGCATTGCATGATGAAGTTGGGTGTGATGACTCTTATTGAAGAGGCCACAGAATGGGTTGCAGCAATGATGGCCGCAGAAAATAATGAAAGTCAGGATATGTATTGACTCAGTGCATTTGAACAAAGCGCTGTTCAAATCTCATCACCCAACAAAGATAGTGGAACAGGTGCTAGCAGATATACCCAACAATTATGACCCCAGATCAGACCCCAACAGTTGTTAAGATATTGGACAGAAACCTCAATAAGAACATAAAAACTAGGAGCAGGAGTAGGCCATCTGGCCCCTCGAGCCTGCTCCGCCATTCAATGAGATCATGGCTCATCTTTTGTGGACTCAGCTTCACTTTCCGGCCCAAACACCATAACCCTTAATCCCTTTATTCTTCAAAAAACTATCTATCTTTACCTTAAAAACATGTAATGAAGGAGCCTCAACTGCTTCACTGGGCAAGGAATTCCATAGATTATTAAAATAGTTTATTTTAATTTTGTAAGACTGTGAGGAAAGGATATCTCGCTCTAGGAGTGATTCATGCAAAATAAGGATATGGAATATTACAACAAACTTTAGTAATACACAGTCGTAAATATTTTTAACGTCACAAAAGAAAATAGTTCACAATTGTCCCTTCAACAATGCTAATGAATACCGTGACATAATAACCCCTAACTGCTATCTTTATTCCCACTCAAACAACAAAACCTTCTCAGAACCAATCCACTTTTAAATACAGTAAGCACTCAAGAATACTTGCTGTACAGAGATGTCTTTGGAGACTGCCTGAAAAGATAGACCTGAATTCTCTCAGAACAATTCAGAATCTCTGGATGTATTTCTTCCGAAACCTTTCAGCTTGTCTTCCACCCACAGACTAAGTCTGAATCGCAACACCTGACTGCTTCAGCACTTGGTTCCTCCCATTAACAATATCATCTCACTAAACTGAACATAAAGGGTGGGACTGTCCAGTCTCCGACGTTGAAATTGCGTCCAGCGATTGGCCAGAGAATACCCTTTGGAGCTGATATCTGCGGCAACGCCGTTTTCGGGATGCACCGCGCCCTCCAAAATGGCGTACTCACAGGACATCACCTGAGGAGCTCCCTGATGCTCCGCCCCCGATGGGCCGAGTTCCCAACAGCGTGGGACACGTGTGCTTTTATTTTCGGGAACCCGGCATGGTGGCTGCGGACTGAGTCCAGCACCGTCGGGGTGGGGGGGGGGGAGCCAACCTGCAGGCAGGGGGCTAGGTGGGAGGTGGTTCAGGGGTGGCGGGCCTGGCCAAAGGGACGCACTATTTGGCAGGCCGGGTCCTCACGCGGCCGGCGCCATGTTGAACGCCGCAGCCGCTGCAGGCCCCACCGCGCGCATGTGCAGCCATGGACCCGGCAATACTCCGGCTTTATCCGCAGCAGCTAGAGCCGGGTACTCTACGCTGCGTGCCTGCTAGCCCCCCACCAGACGGAGGATCGGTGGCCGTTTTGCGTTATTTTCTCAGTCGTAAAATGCCACTGTTCCCACGCCGGGTCAGCCCAAAGTCTCGAATTAACTACTTTCCAGGGAATCCTCTTAAATAAAAGAAAGTCCATTAGCCCAAACATTTACAATGCTTTGATTGCACCTCTGGCTCCAGAAAGCTTAGCTGTCTTTCAAACCAGGATTTTCAGAAACACTACTGCAGCAGCCGCACTCATACCAACTTAGGTTTTGTAAATAGATTTTAAAATAAATTTGGAGGACCCAATTTTTTTTTCCAATTAAGGGACAGTTTAGCATGGCCAATCCACCTACCCTGCAGATCTTTTGGGTTGTGGGGGTAAAACCCATGCAGACATGGGGAGAATGTGCAAACTCCACACGGGCAGTGACCCAGGGCTGGGATTCGAACCTGTGTCCTCAGTGCTGCAGTCCCAGTGTTAACCAGTGCACCACATGCCGCCTAATCCCAACTCAGGTTTTGAACCATCACTGCACAAAATATATCAAATACAATTTATCTGAAATTCCTAAATTCATCACACCCACAGTTTTAAGCATACTGGATGCAGAATGTGGGTTCTGGCAGATCCCATAAGTTGATGAATCTTTGAAATTTACCACTTCATGTCTCCGGGGTGCAGAGATTTTTTTATTGTATGCCTACTGGTAATGAGGTCTTCCTGTAGTGCGTGGAGCAACTCTTTGCAGGCCACCCCTGTAAAACCATCAAAATGACATTCTGGCCTGTAGCCATGCTAAATTGCCCGTAGTGTCCTAAAAAGTAAGGTTAAGGGGGGGGGGGGGGGGGGGGGGGGGGGGGGGGTTGTTGGGTTACGGGTATACGGGTTACGTGGGTTTAAGTAGGGTGATCATTGCTCGGCACAACATTGAGGGCCGAAGGGCCTGTTCTGTGCTGTACTGTTCTATGTTCTATGTTCTATACCTCCCAGCACGGACTTGGCACAGTGAATCCAGAATGACAGACCAATAGCCTTTGCACCAAGGATCCTCACTGACACTGAGATCTGTTATGCACAGATCAAAATGGAACTCCTCACTCTCGTCTTCACCTGTCAGAAAGTTCATGACTTCATGACAGGTCGTCCTGCATCTGTTGAAACTGATCATCAGCCACTCATAACTATCCTAAAAAGCCTCTTCATACTGCTATTCAGAGGTACCACACCAGCAATTCAACAGGGGTACCCGGAGTTGGAAGCAACCAGATACAAGGCCAAGGAATCACAGTATTGGCCCTCCATGTACGCAGACATGGAAATGGAAGTCTCCAGATGTGCACCATACAATGTCCTCAAACCGCATCAAGCAAAAGAACCGCTGCACATGGGGCACATTGGGGCCTCACGGTAGCATGGTGGTTAGCATTAATGCTTCACAGCTCCAGGGTCCCAGGTTCGATTCCCGGCTGGGTCACTGTCTGTGTGGAGTCTGCACGTCCTCCCCGTGTGTGCGTGGGTTTCTTCCGGGTGCTCCGGTTTCCTCCCACAGTCCAAAGATGTGCGGGTTAGGTGGATTGGCCATGCTAAATTGCCCATAGTGTAAGGTTAATGGGGGGATTGTTGGGTTACGGGTATACGGGTTACGTGGGTTTAAGTAGGGTGATCATTGCTCGGCACAACATCGAGGGCCGAAGGGCCTGTTCTGTGCTGTACTGTTCTATGTTCTATGTTCTACTTACATGAAGTCCTGGACCGCCCATGGTCACTCACAGCAGCTGACATCTTCAAATGGAACGGTAAACAACATTTGGTCTTAGTCAATTCACATTCCGGGTGGTTTGAACTCGACTACCTGCCAAATGTGACGAGTAACACAGTCATCATCAAGCTCAAGAGGAACTTTACCACACACAGGAACCCACAGTGACTCATGACAGACAGCACTCACCAATTTGTCTCCACTGAATTTCAAAAATTTGCCCACACATGAGACTTTGAGCATAGCACCAAAATAAACCCCTATAGCCACAGTCCAATGAGATAGAGAATCTGGTAAACTGGTGCGACGACAATAATTTCTCCCTCAATGTCAACAAAATGAAGGAGATTGTCGATGACTTCAGGAAGCTTGGTGGAGAACATACCCCTGTCTACATCAATGGGAACGAAGTAGAAAGGGCCGAGAGCTTCAAGTTTTTAGGTGTTCAGAGTACCAACAACCTGTCCTGGTCCCCCCATGCCGACACTACAGTTAAGAAAGCCCACCAACAACTACTTTCTCAGAAGATTAAGGAAATTTGACATGTCAGCTACGAATCTCACCAACTTTTACAGATGCGCCATCGAAAGCATTCTTTCTGGTTGTATCACAGATTGGTATGGTTCCTGCTGCCCAAGACCGCAGGAAACTACAAAAGGTTGTGAATGTAGCCCAGTCCCTCACACAAACCAGCCTCCCATCCATTGTCTCTGTCTATAATTCCCCCTGCATCGGAAAGGCAACCAGCATAATTAAGGATCCCACGCACCCCGGACATACTCTCTTCCACCTTCTTCCATCAGGAAAAAGATACAAAAGTTTGAGGTCATGTACCAACCGACTCAAGAACAGCGCCTTCCCTGCTGCCATCAGATATTTGATTGGACCTACTTTGTATTAAGTTGATCTTTTCTCTGCACCCTAGCTATGACTGTAACATTATATTCTGCAGTCTCTCCTTCCTTCCCTATGTAAGGTATGCGTTGTCTGCAAAACATGCAAGAAACAATACTTTTCATTGTCTACTAATACATGTGACAATAATAAATCAAATCAAATCAAAACAATGGCCTGGCAGAGCTTCTGGAGAAATGTGCCCGGGACTGCACAGATTACTCTACTGCTGCACCCTTATGCCTGTGAAATCGAGTACGACAGGGCCTGCTTGTCAGCACAGCAAATCATTTCCAATTGCACCAGGACCACAATTCCTACTGCCAAGATTCTGTTGCAACCCAAACTCGAAACTAATGCACTGCTGATTGAGGAGCAAAATGCACTATGATTGAGATGCCCACAGTCTCTGCCCTCTACAAAAGGGGCCTCACGGTAGCATGGTGGTTAGCATCAATGCTTCACAGCGCCAGGGTCCCAGGTTCGATTCCCGGCTGGGTCACTGTCTGTGTGGAGTCTGCACGTCCTCCCCGTGTGTGCGTGGGTTTCCTCCGGGTGCTCCGGTTTCCTCCCACAGTCCAAAGATGTGCGGGTTAGGTGGATTGGCCATGCTAAATTGCCCATAGTGTAAGGTTAATGGGGGATTGTTGGGTTACGGGTATGTGGGTTTAAGTAGGGTGATCATTGCTCGGCACAACATCGAGGGCCGAAGGGCCTGTTCTGTGCTGTACTGTTCTATGTCTATGTCTATGTCTAATACTTGGTCAAATGATCAGGATTCAGACTGCACATGGGCATGACAAGTTGACGGGCCTGCACAGCCATGGGGAAGCAGTGGCGTAGTGGTATTTGTGCTGCACTAATAATCCAGAGACCCAGAGTCTTGCGCTGAGGGCCCGAGTTCGAATCCCGACAGAGCAGATGGTGCGATTTGAATCTGACCAGAGCCTAATGGAAGGGGCAGCATGGTGACACAGTGGTTAGCACTGCTGCCTCATGGCGCCGAGGACCCGGATTCGATCCCGGCTCCGGGTCACTGTCCGTATGGAGTTTGCGCATTCTTCCTGCGTCTGCATCCGTCTCACCCCCACGGCCCAAAAAAATGTGCAGGCTAGGTGGATTGGCCACGCTAACTTGCCCATTAATTGGAAAAAAAGAGAATTGGGTACTCTAAATTTATTTTTTTAAAGCCGAACGGTGGCCATGAAACCATTGTCGATTGTCGTAAAGGTCCATCTGGTTCACTAATATCCTTTAGGGAAGGAAATCTGTCATCCTTAACTGATCTGGTCTTAATGTGACTCCAGATCCACAGCAATGCTCTCAGGGATGGGCAATAAATGCTGGCCCAGCCAACAATGGCCACGTCCCATGAACGTACAAAATAATGCTCTGCAACCAAACAGTTAACCGAACAGTTACACAGCAGCTTCAGACATTGACCACTATCTACACAATTGCCGTTACTTCCTACAGGTACTAGAGCCAGTATTCCAGATGCCACAACACTCCAGTCATCCAGCCTACACACAAGCCCCTAAACCAGAGGACACTTTGGGGGGCCTCACGGTAGCATGGTGGTTAGCATCAATGCTTCACAGCGCCAGGGTCCCAGGTTCGATTCCCGGCTGGGTCACTGTCTGTGTGGAGACTGCACGTCCTCCCCGTGTGTGCGTGGGTTTCCTCCGGGTGCTCCGGTTTCCTCCCACAGTCCAAAGATGTGCGGGTTAGGTGGATTGGCCATGATAAATTGCCCGTAGTGTAAGTTTAATGGGGGGATTGTTGGGTTACGGGTATACGGGCTACGTGCGTTTAAGTAGGGTGATCATTGCTCGGCACAACATCGAGGGCCGAAGGGCCTGTTCTGTGCTGTACTGTTCTATGTAAGACATGCAGACTGCTCCAGAGGCCTACACAGTGAGCCCTGCACCCACTGGAATTTTCTTCCACAGAAAGCTGTCGAGGTCAAATCACTGAATATATTTAAGAACGAAATAGAAACATTTCTGTACTCTAAAGGCATCAAGGGGTTTGGGGAGAGGGCGGACGTGTGGCATTAAGATAGAGGATCAGCAGACTGGAAGAGCCAAATGACATCCTCCTGTTCCTATTTTGTATGTTTCCATGGCATGGAAGAAGATGGAAGGGGCCTTGAAGGAAGTTGAGGCAACTGCATGTGGAAGAGGAATGGTGAATGGGAAGAGGTGGGTAGATATGAGAGAGCGGTAGGGAAAAGAGAGAGGAGAAAGGAAAGTGGGGAGAGGGAAGAGGATCCGGTTGAGAAGGGGAATGGGCAGTGGGACAGGGGATATGGATGGAAAACTAACTTGGCAGGAGTGTTGGAACCAGGTGCAATTCTCAGGCAGAAAGGTAAAGGTGCACTGAATGCTAGAAGAGACATGTAGCAATCGAGTGGGGAATAGTGAATTATTAGGTGTGGTCAGAAGAAGTGAGAAAGCAATAAAGTCTAAATCATGGTTAGTTAATGCGCATGGTTGTGAATGCTCGGAGTTTGTTGGTAACGTTGGTGAGTTACAGGTTTCCACATGGAAATACACCACAAGGTGCTCAGGAAAGATGGTAAAGGAAGAGAAGGGGGAAGGGGTGGAGGTACTGATTTAGAAAAGCATTGAAGTGCTGGAGACAGAGGATATAGATTTCATAGAATTTACAGTGCAGAAGGAGGCCATTCGGCCCATCGAGTCTGCACCGGCTCTCGGAAAGAGCACCCTATCCAAGGTCAACACCTCCACCCATCCCAATAACCCAGTAACCACACCCAACACTAAGGGCAATTTTGGACACTAAGGGCAATTTATCATGGCCAATCCACCTAACCTGCACATCTTTGGACTGTGGGAGGAAACCGGAGCATCCGGAGGAAACCCACGCACACACGGGGAGGATGTGCAGACTCCGCACAGACAGTGACCCAAGCTGGAATCGAACCTGGGACCCTGGAGCTGTGAAGCGATTGTGCTATCCACAATGCTACCGTGCTGCCCATAGATATCATAGAATCACGACCGTCACTACAGTGCAGAAGGAGCCATTCATCATGCCCTGTACTGCCCCAGACTCAGGTTGGAACTGCAGGTATGGACCCTAGTGGGAGTCCCATTGGTGGGGTGGGGGGGGGGGGGGTTGCGTTGATGGGCGGTGGATGGGGGGAGTGCGGACACTGAGGGTAGAGGTTGGAGAGGGCCGGCTATACTTCTGCATTGTTAGTGTGCATGTGTGGTTGGAGGGGGTGGGTAGGGGTGGGGCTTGCTGGTGATGAATGTCGAGGGCGGGGGGGGGGGGGGGGGGGGGGGGGGGGGGAGGGGGTGCTGTTTGCCTGAAGGGATTGTTGGGAGGGGGGGTTTCATTGGAATGCCAGCGAGTAGCGTTAGGGAGGGGTGGAGAGCGTCCGATACCTCCATGATGGGCCTACTGCGCCAATTAGGGTGCCCATTAAAGATGGTGCCCCCTTTGATTCTCGGCTCTATGAGGCTCCACCACATCAGCCTGATGGCGTAAACCATGCCCAGTCTTTTCCTTTGGAAAGAGGCTTACGGTTCCGTAAGAAAATTGGTTTGTGCAACTAAAGGGTAACACACCAGTTTTCTCTCTGAGCCTGACACTTTGCCAAATTCTGGTAAGGTTCGGATCTACATGACCCTTCTACAGAACACTTTTGCAGAAGGGTCATTTAGATCCGAAAGGTTAACTCTGTTTCTCTCTCCTCACATACTGTCAGCCCTGCTGAGTTTATCCAGCATTTTTTGTTTCAATTCTAGATTTCCAGCAGCCACAGTATTTTCCTTTTAGCTGAGGTTCTGATGAACTTGTACAAGACACTAGTCTGACCTCAGCTTGAGTATTGTATCCAGTTGGGCCTGCACTTTGGGAAGGATGTGAAGACATTGGAGACACGACAGAAAACATTCACAAAAATGGTTCCAGGAATGAGGGACTGGAGGTATGATGTTAGGTTGGAGAATTTTGGAATGTTTTCCTTGGAGAAGGTCAGGCTGAGAGGAGATTTGATGAAGGGTCCCAAAATCATGAGGGGGCTGGCCAGAGTAGACAGCTGGAAACCATTCCCACTTGCAAAAGGATCGAGAATAAGATTTAAAGTGATTGGCAAGAGAAGCAAACGTGATATGGGCAGCACGGTAGCACAAGTGAATAGCACTGTGGCTTCACAGTGCCAGGGTCACAGGTTCGCTTCCCCGCTGGGTCACTGTCTGCATGGAGTCTGCACGTTCTCCCCGTGTCTGCGTGGGTTTCCTCCGGGTGCTCCAGTTTCCTCCCACAGTCCAAAGACGTGCAGGTTAGGTGGACTGGCCATGCTAAATTGCCCTTAGTGTCTAAAAAGGTTAGGAGGGGTTATTGGGTTACAGGGATAGGGTGGAAGTGAGGGCTTAATGTGGGCGGTGCAGACTCGATGGCCGAATGGCCTCCTTCTGCACTGTATGTTCTATGATATGAGAAAGAATACTGATGTACGCAGAGAGTGGCTAGGTTCTGGGATGCACTGCCTGAGAGGATGGTGGAGGCAGGTTCAATTGGGGCATTCAAAAGAGAATTAGACTGTTATCTGAACAGGAAGAATGTGCAAGGTTACGGGGAGAGGGTGAGGGAATGGCACTAGGTGGATTGCTCATTCGGAGAGTCGGTGCAGACACACTGGGCCTCCTTCTGCACTGTAATAATTCTGCGGGAAGAGGAAGCAGAATTTGTTTGGATGAATTTGTTTGGAAACTGTTGAAGTCTCAATTGCAGAGCTCCCTCTATGGGTCAATTGTAAACCTTGTTGCCCAGTCTGGTCAAAAAACACAAAAAATGTTGGAAATCAGCAGGTCAGGAAGCATCTGTCAAGATATGAAAGCAGAGTTACCGTTTCAGGTCAATTACCTGTTTTCAGAGGTCATCTGACAACACCCTGAAACGGGCTAGTTCTATTTTTAAAGTTATGCTCCCATTGTTCTGGACTCACTTTTGCTTATACACGAACAGGATGGAGAATGAACTTCTTCAATTTGCTCCCTGGCCTACGTTGAGTTTCTCCTTTGGGGGAGGCAGTGCATGAGCTCACGTGCTGAGATGTGATCTGGATTTGTACATTCAGACAAAGAACTTTTCTTTTAAATTTATTACCATTTTCCCCTGATATACTTCTGCTTTTAAACGTTTGGCTCTTCCTGTCAGATTACATACTATATACAAACTCTGGCCTTCACATATATTGTCAGAATAAATTTTCCCTTGTTTGAAACTTCCCCCACTTTTCAGTTTAAAGCTCTATTTACAACGCTAGATCTACGATTCACCAGGACATTGTTCCTGTCCGGTTTAAATGGAGGCCCTCACAATGGAATGTCTCCCTCTTTCTGCATTCCTGATACAACCCTTCCCTTTCCTGGTAAACTCAAAGAGAACAAAGAACAAAGAAAATTACAGCACAGGAACAGGCCCTTTGGCCCTCCCAGCCTGCGCCGATCCAGACCCTTTATCTAAACCTGTCTACTTCCCTCTGTTGCCGCCCGTTCATATACCTGTCTAGATGCCTCTTAAATGATGCTATCATGCCCGCTTCTACCACCTCCGCTGGTAAAGCGTTCCAGGCACCCACCACCCTCTGTGTAAAAAACTTTCCACGCACATCTCCCTTAACCTTTCCTCCTCTCACCTTGAAATTGTGACCTCTTGTAACTGACACCTCCACTCTTGGAAAAAGCTTGTTGCTATCCACCCTGTCCATACCTCTTTGTATACCTCAATCAGGTCCCCCTCAACCTCCGTCTTTCCAACGAAAACAATCCTAATCTACTCAACCTTTCTTCATAGCTAGCACCCTCCATACCAGGCAACATCCTGGTGAACCTCCTCTGCACCCTCTCCAAAGCATCCACATCCTTGTGGTAATGTGGCGACCAGAACTGCACGCAGTATTCCAAATGTGGCCTAACCAAAGTCCTATACAACTGTAACATGACCTGCCAACTCTTGTACTCATGCTGCCTATCACTGATAAGTCTATTTTCTTCCAGATGTGAATAGATCCTATCCCTCAGTATCTTCTCCAACAGTTTGCCTACCACTGACGTCAAGCTCATAGGTCTGTACTTCCTTGGATTTTCCCTGCTACCCTTCTTAAACAAAGGGACAACATTAGCAATTCTCCAGTCCTCCCGGACCTCACCCATGCTCAAGGATGCTGCAAAGATATCTGTTAAGGCCCCAGCTATTTCGACCCTCGCTTCCCTCAGAAACCTGGGATAGATCCCATCCGGTCCTGGGGACTTGTCCACCTTAATGTCTTTTAGAATACCCAAAACTTCCCCTTTCCGTATGACAACTTGACCTAGAGTATTTAAACATCCATCCCTAGCCTCAACATCCGTCTTGTCCCTCTCCTTGGTGAATACCGATGCAAAGTACTCATTAAGAATCTCACCCATTTCCTCTGAGTCCACGCATAAATTCCCTCTCTTGTCTTTGAGTGGGCCAATCCTTTCCATAGTTACCCTCTTGCTCCTTACATACGAATAAAAGGCTTTGCGATTTTCCTTAACCCTGTTAGCCAAAGATATTTCATGACCACTTTTAGCCCTTTTTATTGCGTGTTTGAGATTCGTCCTACTTTCCCGATATTCCTCCAAAGCTTCATCAGTTTTGAGTCGCCTCGATCTTACATATGCTTCCTTTTTCATCTTAGCTAGTCTCACAATTTCACCCGTCATCCATGGTTCCCTAATCTTGCCATTTCTATCTCTCATTTTCACAGGAACTTGTCTATCCTGCACTCTAATCAACCTTTCCTTAAGACTCCCACATTTCAAATGTGGATTTACCCTTAAACAGCTGCTCCCAATCCACATTCCCTAGCTCCTGCCGAATTTTGTTATAGTCTGCCTTTCCCCAATTTAGCACTCTTTCTTTCGGACCACTCTTGTCCTTGTCCATGAGTATTCTAAAACTTATGGAATTGTGATCGCTAATGCCAAAGTAATCACCAACTGAAACATCAATCACCTGGCCGGGATCATTGATGGAACCATCAATTCTACAGACATGTGCTTGTAGGATTAGAATAGCGGTTTTAATATACTTACAGCAGAGCTAGCCTGTTAGCCGTTGAACTTTCGGTGAACTGGCTGGCTGACTCTGTGGCACGGATCTTTATACAGCAGCTCCAGGAGGAGGAATTCTGGGCGGAGCCAAGGGGGAAGCCCAGTACAAACTCTTGAGTACTCCCAGAGCTACTCCCCCTGGTGGTCAGTTAGTGCAACTGCACTTACAATATTGATACATATATATACTTGGAACAGAGTGACATTGGTAACTTATAATACCATGTGAATCTCATTCACCACAATCATTCCCCAATATCAAGTCCAGTATGGCCCCTTCCCGAGTTGGACTATTTACATACTGCTCTAAAAAACTCTCCTGGATGCTCCTTACAAACTCTGCTCCATCTACGCCTCCAACACTACACAAATCCCATTCAATGTTGGGGAAGTTAAAATCTCCCATCACAACCACCCTATTACTCCTACATTTTTCTATAATCTGTCTGCATATTTGTACCTCTACTTCATGCTCACTTTTGGGAGGCCTGTAGTAAAGTCCCAACAATGTTACTGCACCCTTCCTATTTCATAGCTCCACCCATATTGCCTCAGTGCTCGAATCCGCTATCGTGCCCTCCTTAATCACAGTTGTGATATCATCACTGACAAGTAATGCAACTCCTCCACCCCTTCTACCTCCCTCTCTATCCCTCCTGAAGCATCTATACCCTGGGATATTCAGTTGCCAGTCCTGCCCTTCCCTCAATCAAGTCTCAGTAATACCAATAGCATCATATTCCCAGGTACTGATCCAAGCCCTAAGTTCATCTGCCTTACCTGCTACACTTCTCGCATTAAAACAAATGCACGACAGACCACCTGTCCCTTTGCATTCATCATCTCTTCTCTGTCGACTCTTCCCCTTAGTCACATGGAGTTTATTATCTCGTACCTTACCGGCTTTAGTTGCTGCTTCTTTACTGACCTCTAACTTCCTAATCTGGTTCCCATCCACCTGCCACATTAGTTTAAAACCTCCCCAACAGTGTTAGCAAAAGCACCCCCTAGGACATTGGTTCCAGTCCTGCCCAGGTGTAGACCATCCGGTTTGTAATGGTCCCACCGTCCCAGAACCGGTTCCAATGTCCCAAAAATATGAACCCCTCCCTCCTGCACTATCTCTCAAGGCACGTATTCATACTGACTATTCTTGAATTTTTACTCTGACTGTCCCATGGCACTGGTAGCAATCCTGAGATTACTACCTTTGAGGTCCTACTTTTTAACTTATCTCCTAACTCCCTAAATTCTGATTGTAGGACCTCATCCTTTTTTAAACCTATATCATTGGTGCCTATATGCACCACCACAACCGGCTGTTCATCCTCCCCCTTCAGTATGCCCTGCAGCCGATCGGAGACATCCCTGACCCGAGCACCCGGGAGGCAACATACCATTCGGGAGTCTCGTTTTCGACCACAGAAACACCTGTCTACTCCCCTTACAATTGAATCCCTTATGACTATAGCCCTGCCAGTCTTTTTCCCGCCCTTCTGTGCAGCAGAGCCAGCCACGGTGCCGTGAGCCTGGCTACTACCGCCTTCCCCTGGTGAGTCATCTCCCCCAACAGTATCCAAAACGGTATACCTGTTTTGGAGGGAGATGACCGCATGGGACACCTGCACTGCCTTCCTGCTCTTTCTCTGCCTTTTGGTCACCCATTCCCTGTCTCCCTCACGAATCCTAATCTGCGGTGTGACCAACTCACTGAACGTGCTATCCACGACCTCCTCAGCATCACGGATGCTCCAAAGTGAGTCCACCCGCAGCTCCAGAGCTGCCATGCGGTCTAACAGAAGCTGCAGCTGGACTTCGCACACATGAAGGAGTCAGGGACATCGGACGCATCCCTGAACTCCCACATTGAGCACGAGGAGCATAACACTGGTCTGGGATCTCCTGCCATTTTTACCCTTTACCTTAACTGACTACAAACTATACTATCAAATAATTAATAAGTGAAAGGAACAAAGATTTTACTTACGAATCACAATACTTACCAACACACGAAGAGTTAAATTTCTCCCAGCTGCTGCTAATTGGAGCACTTTCCTTACCAGCCAATCAGATCTCTGCTTTGCTGTGATGTCGCTCTTCCAGGTAAGTTTTTAAAGTTTTAAAGAGGTAAACTTACCTTTGCAAAGACCCCTCGCCACTGCTCCTGCCGGGAATCTGATGACCGCTGCTCCTTTTCAACACAGTCTTTTTCTTTGGTTAGAGGAGGAGGGCGGGTGGGAGACACTGCTTGCTGACCTCATTTGAGGTCAACTTTAATAGCCATTCAGGTTGCAATGACTACTCTGCTCTCTGCTTTAAATGCTCTGTTTTTTTTTTGTTGACAGTCCACTTCATATCCCATTAACAATTACAAGCACCAGATCGGGCAGCTGTTGTCTTAATCAAAGGAGCTGTTCAGATATTAACACATCACTTCATGTCCCAAAAACCTGTTATTCCTAAACTCTTCATGTTTAGAAGATTTTTTTCTATCTCATCTGAACTGTACGCCTTTCCTGGAAGCTAGTTTTCACCATACAAACAGGTGGGTCCACTCAGAAATGGCAGTGTAAGGGTTCCTCAATGAGGACCTTCTCAACAGCCACTGTTATTCTTTACATGAGCGTCAGAGAGCTGAGCAGAAACTCTGACATGTTGCTGCCAATGGCTGGGGGACCAGGGCTCCTGATCTTGGTGGACAAGAGTATAAAGTATGAAATCTAGCAGCCAAGTGGCTGGCTGCATGTCACACAGAGAGAGAAGGCTGGACAGTCATGTAAAGGGTCGGGGAGGGGGCAATATTAAGTCCGAGTATCCACGATGCTTATTGGTCTAGTCTTTGTCTGCCACAGAAATGATTTGTGCCCTTTCAGATTCCTGATGTCCAACCAATTGGACATCATCATATATCCTTCAACCCTCTCAGCTGTCTCACTCTCCATGTCAAGGTCAGTGGTGGAATCCTTCATTATCAAGGGCTGAAGGGTGGAGGCTGGGCATTGGGAGGGGTCTGAAGTGCCTCACAGCAGCAACTGCACTGGGAGATTCAGGAGGCGTCATACCTCACTTGGGCGTCCATGAGCCATAGCACATGAAAGACCTTACTGCAGCTGATGTGAAGGGACAGTACAGTCAGATGGGAGGCAGTTAGCGACTATGAGGTGGCACGGGCAGTGCCCTTGGCCATTGAGGCAATGATGTGTTATGGCCAGCAGCTAATTGAGGTGGCACTTGCCGCCAGAGATGGAGTAAGATTGTCAGCGTCCAGGACCATAGGACAAGGGGTGTTGGAGGGATTGAGAGTTATAGGATGGATAATCTCACTGATTTACTGTCTCCCCTTCTCCCATTCCTCCAGAGTAACGGTGAATTTCGAAATAGAGCCAGCCGAGCTGGCACTGATCCTTATTAATGCTGTGGGGGCAGACAGACTGTGGCAAGGCCAACCCAGGCTGGAGCCTGCACCAGAACAACAGGGGGCCACTGGTCAGGGACCAGAAGACAGTGGAGAAGGAGATATCGGGTTTACCGGACTTTGCATGGCCGACAATGAGCTGTCAGACACCATAGACTGGATTCTCCGATTTGAAGACTAAGTGCTGACGCCGGCGTGTACACCCTGTACACCCGAAAAAACAGCGCAGAAGCATCACCGATTCTCCGTCTGGTAGGGGGCTAGGAGGCACGCAGCGTAAAGCACACAGCTTTACTTGCGGGATATGGCTGGGGAATTGCCAGGTCCGTGGCTGCGCATGCACACGTGGGCGGCCTGCAGCAGCCGTGCTGTGCAACATGGCGTCAGCTGTGCATGGATCTGGCCTGCCAAAACTGCCCACCTTTGACCAGGCTCGCCACCCCCGGATCACCTCCCACCAGTCCCACCAGTACTCCAGCCCTCGCCAAAGTCACCCCTGTCCACGGAACGGCTACCTCCGACTGTGACGCCTCTGGACTCAGTCCGCAGCCGCCACACTGGTTTACGGAACAGAAATAGCATGAGTGACCCATACCATCGAGAACTAGGCCCATCAAGGGTGGAGCAACGGGGCAGGGTCTCGGTTGATGGCCTGAGGCCATCCATACGGCGTGCGCCGTACTCTTCGAATACGCAAACGGGGATTCTGCGGCCAATCGCCGAATGCAATTTTGGCATCGGCAACCGGAGAATCCCGTCCCATGTATCATTGAAGACTCCACCTCACCAAGGTGACAGTGGACAACCTGTGCTACGTCCTTGCAGACCTAGCACTACGTGGAGGAAGAGGACACCTGCTTCCAGTGGTCTTGAGGCTCAGGGCAGCCTTGAACCTTTTCGCCATCAGGTCATTCCAGGACTCGAGCAGGGGTCTGTGTGGCATTTCACAATCATCAGTCCATAAGTGTCTCCAGGATATCACTGATGCTCCGTATGCCGGGGCTTTCCACTACATCCACTTTGCCTTTGACCAGGCCCAGCAAGATGTCGACTGCAGGATTCGCTGCCATCGCCAGCATGCCTCAGATCCAGAGGACCATCGACAGCACACTAGCACCATGGCACTAGACTGTACCCTTAATCAACCGCAAGTTCCACTCCCTGAACGTTCAGATTGCGTGTCATCATCGCCTCAACATCATGCACATGTGTGCACGCTACACTGGAAGACTGCGCGCATGACAGCTACATCCTGGAGAACTTGGAGATGCCCGGGGTCTTCGTGGACCATCCCAGGCTGATGGCTTGGCTCCTGGGAGACAAGGGACACCCGCTGAGATCACGGCTGATGTTGCCAGTGTGGAGGCCAGGGACTGAGGTAGACACCCGTTATAATGAGGCCCACACTGCCACTCGGACTTGTCATTGAACTGTGCAAAGGCTCACTAAAGATGTGGTTCCACTGCCTGGACCTCTCTGATGATGTTTAGCAGTACAGCCCCCAGAGGGTCTCCCACATCATTGTGCCCTCCACAACCTGATGAAGCAGCGGCCTACATTCTGGAGGAGGAAGAGGAAAATGCGACATCCTCTGAGGAGGACGCGGACCAGGGAGGAGTGCAGGGTGAGCCCGAGGAGGGCCCAGAGGATGGAGGACAGGTAGCGGCATTGGTCCAACATTCCAGGAGGCCCTCATAGCATCCAGATTCACTGGTTAGGAGGCTTGGTGTCTAGCAGTTCAATAACCCCTCTTCCCGCCAAAACTCGATGCACTATCAATTACCACAAAGACGAGAGTAGTGGAATATTCAAGGCTTTATTGAGCAAAGATGTTGCACTACCAGAATGGCTGCAGCACCGGCAAGTACACACATTTTTACACCACCTACTGGGCAGAGCCAGCAGGCATGGATTTACCCATATACCTCTAGTATATGCGTCTTACCGTAATACATATAATACAGCTAGTGGTGACTACTGTTGTGTTGGCTTGTGTAGGCTTGAGAGATGAACAGACACTTCCAACACAGAAGGGGCTGGTTTAGCTCACTGGGCTAAATCGCTGGCTTTTAAAGCAGACCAAGCTGGCCAGCAGCACGATTTGATTCCCGTACTAGCCTCCCCGGACAGGCGCAGGAATGTGGTGACTAGGAGCTTTTCACAGTAACTTCATTGAAGCCTACTTGTGACAATAAGCGATTTTCATTTCCATTTCATTTTTTTCATTTCATTTCATTTTCATTTCATTTCATTTCATTTCAGATGAAGGTTCAACTCAATTTTATTAACTACTTCTAACTAACTAACACACGATGACTGTGGGTCTAAATAATGCTAACTTGAATTAGAGACCTAAGCCTTGTCCGAACCAGTTGGTTCTCTCAGCACGTGTTGTAAGTCTGTGCTGGGCTGAACAAGTTCCTGTTACGCTCAGAGGCAGCACCCAGAATGAGCGGGAACCGTGGTGCCCTCTGCCTTTATAGTGTGTGTATTCTAACTGGTGATTGGCTGCGGTGTTTGTACATGTTGATTGGTCCCTGTGTGTGTCCATCAGTGTGTGTCTGCACCATGATATATTGGTATATATTATGACAACTACCACATTCACCTCCTGTTAAAAAAGAGTCCGGCGGTGGTGGAAAAAATTTTTACAAATTCAATCTGTCGGGGGCCTTGACCCTCCTCTGCGATCGCCTCAATCCTGGTGGTGATGTGGGTGCCGACTTGGTCACCTGTGACTCCGGGGGCATCCTGTCCTCGTCTTCGTCACCCCTGAGTGGAACCAGTGGTAGGACGGATCCTCCTGCGGCGCGGGCTGTGGTGAGGTTCGCTGGGGGGAGGATGAGTGGCGCAGGGGTGAATGAGGCAACCGGAGGGTGGGTGGGGGGGGGGGGTGTCGGACCGGGGGCCGTGGGTGGGGATCCAGCGGATGCCAGGTCCCGGAGGGAGACTGTGTCCTGGCGCCCGTCGGGGTGCGCCACGTAGGTGTACTGCGGGTTTGCATGTAGGAGGTGGACCCTTTCGATCAAAGGGTCCGACTTATGGGTCCGCAAATGCTTGCAAAGCAGGACAGGTCCAGGAACTGTCAGCCATGTTGGGAGCGAGACCCCGGAGCTGAACTTCCTGGGGAAGGCAAAGAGACGTTCATGGGGGGGTTTCGTTAGTCGCAGTGCAGAGGAGCGATCGGACGGAGTGGAGCGCATCGGGCAGAACCTCCTGCCAGCGGGAGATCGGGAGACTTTTAGACCGCAGGGCCAGCAGGACGACCTTCCAGACCGTCCCGTTCTACCTCTCCACCTGCCTATTTCCCCAGGGGTTGTAGCTGGTCGTCCTGCTCGAGGCAATGCCCTTGCTGAGCAGAAACTGATGCAGCTCATCACTCAAAAAAGAGGATCCCCGATCGCTGTGGACGTAGGTGGGGAAACCGAACAGAGTGAAGATGCTGTGGAGGGCTTTAATGACTGTGGCAGAAGTCATATCGGAGCATGGGATAGCGAAAGGAAACCAGGAGCACTCATCGACCACGTTCAGAAAGTAAGTGTTGCGGTCGGTGGAGGGGAGGGGCCCTTTGAAGTCCATGCTGAGGCGCTCAAAGGGGTGGGAGGCCTTCACCAGGTGCACTTGATCTGGCCGGTAGAAGTGCGGCTTGTACTCTGCGCTGACCCGGCAGTCTCTGGTGACAGTCCTGACCTCCTCAATGGAGTAGGGAAGGTTGCGGGCCTTGATGAAAGGGAAAAAGCGGGTGACCCCCGGGTGGCAGAGGCCATCGTCGAGAGCTCGGAATCGGTCCATTTGGATAGCGCGTCAAGGGGCTCGTTGAGTTTCCCGGGGCGATACAAAATCTCGTAATTATAGGTGGAGAGCTCGATCTTCCACCTCAAGATCTTATCATTTTTGATCTTGCCCCACTGTGTACTATTGAACATGAAGGCAACCAATCGTTGGTCAGTGAGGAGTGAATCACTTGCCGGACAGGTAATCCCTCCAATGCCGCACAGTTTCCACAATGGCTTGGGCTTTCTTTTCGACAGAGGAGTACCGAATTTCGGAGGCATGGCGGGTGCAGGAAAAGAAGGCCACGGGCCTGCTCGCATGGTTGAGGTTGGCGGCCAGAGCTCCGTCCGATGCATCGCTCTCGACTTGGAAGGGGAGGGACTCGTCGACCGCGTGCATCGTGGCCTTGGTGATGTCTGCCTTGATGCAGTTGAAGGCCTGGCGGGCTTCAGCTGTCAGGGGAAAACCTATGGCTGAATGAGTGGGCGGGCCTTGTCCACATAGTTAGGGACCCACTGGAAGGAGAAAAACCCCAGGCATTGTTTCAGGGCCTTGGGGCAGTGGGGGAGTTCCATGAGGGGGCGCATGCGGTCAGGGTCGGCCCTAGAGCTCCATTTTCCACGACATAGCCAAGGATGGCTGGGCGGTTAGTGCGGAACACGCATTTCTCCTTATTGTACATGAAATTAAGGAGCTTGGCGGTCTGGAGAAATTTTAGGAGGTTAGCATCGTGGTCCTGCTGATCGTGGCTGCAGATGGTGACATTTTTTAGGTACGGGAAGGTGGCCCGCACTCCGTACCGGTCCACCATTCGGTCCATCTCACGTTGGAAGACGAGACCCCATTAGTGACGCCGAAGGGAACCTGAAGGAAATGATAGAGGCAGCCATCTGCTTCGAACGCTGTGTATTGGCGGTCCTCCTAGCGGATGGGGAGCTCGTGGTACGTGGACCTTAGGTCCACTGTGGAAAAGACCCGATACTGTGCAATCTGATTAACCATGTCAGATATGCGTGGGTGGGGGTACGTGTCGAGCTGCGTGTACCGATTGATGGTCTGACTGTAGTCAATGACCATCCTGTGCTTCTCCCCAGTCTTTACTACTACCACAGGCTCTCCAGGGGCTGTTACTGGCCTCAATGATGCCTTCCCGCAGAAGCCGTTGGACCTCCGACCTGATGAAGGTCCTGTCCTGGGCACTGACCATCTGCTCCTGGTGGCGACGGGTATGCAATCCGGGGTGAGGTTCGCAAACAAGGTGCTGTGAAGCAACTGTGCTAGCCACTGTGCTACAGTGCCGCCAAATCTGCCTCCAGGAAGCAAGGAGCAGGTCTCCGCGCTACCGTTCTCCTGGCTTGACTGAAATGAACTGAAAATCGCTTAATCCAAATCAGCGTGATTCATGTGGGACTTCATTTATTGCACTAAGTGCGGGAAGGTCGTGGTCAGATTTGCACTGGCTAGCCGGAGCGAATCGCACCCGGTTTTGTGTCCAAGATGGCATTTTGTCATATTTATGAAACGCTTCGGTAAATGGGAAGCCTCGTAAGATGGAAGTGGATACAGGGGCATCAGCCTCTGTGATGGGCGAGCACACATTTCAGTACATAAGAGGGAGTCCAACCATTCAACTTGGACAGCACCTCTACCAAGTTCAAGGTATTTACAGAGAAACAATAAAAATAAAAGGCACCACAGTGGTACCTGTAGGCTGTGGACAGTAGTCGACCCTGCTCCCAATGGGAATAGTGACGGCTGAAGGCGCAAACCTTCTCAGCCATAATTGGCTTAAAGAAATCAAGGTGATTAGGCCGAGATTTTTCAAGTGCGGGAAGGGAGACTGCCCCAATTGATAAGAAAACATGAGAGCATCTTCTGTGATGAATTAGGCATAATCAAAGGCTACAAACAGATTCACGTGGATGTAGAGGCGACTATTAGATTCCTTGGTGCAGGACCGGTACCATCTGCCTTCTGAGAAAAAGTGGATTCTGTGTTAAACAGGTTGGAATAACTAGGCATCATCCAGCCAGTTCAGTTCTCATAATGGGCAGCACCTATCGTCCCCTTATTGAAACCGGACGAGACCATCCGTGTTTGCAGTGATATAAACTAACAATTAATCGGGCCACCAAGCTGGATAAATACCCAATCCAGAGAATTGAAGACATGTAAGCAAAGCTGGCAGGAGGTCAATCAGGAGTCACGCATACCAGCAACTTGAATTAGATAACATTTCCTGGAGGCATGTCACGATAAGCACACACAAAGGCCTAATCCAGTACACAGCCTGCCTTTTGGCATGTCTTCAGCTTGTGCAAAATTCCAAAGGATAATGGAGAGGCTGCTATAGGGGCTACTGCGGGTTGCAGTATATCTTGATGACGTCCTTGTAACTGTATCGACAGAAGCCGAGCATCTAAGAAACCTAGAAGATGTTTTAAAGAGATTTCAGGAGGCTGGATTCAGGAAGAGAAGTGCACCTTTCAAGACTTAGGTGGGTCACCGTGTAGATGCAGAAAGATTACACCCTGTGGAAGACAAGATCAAGGTGATAAAATAGGCGCTTGCCTCCAAAAGCGCAACTGAACTCAAGTTGTTTTTTGAGGATGGTAAACTACTATAGATGTTTTTTTTAACAAACTTATCGACAGTATTGGCCCCCTTGCATATTCTACTAAAGGGCCACCATTGTTGTTCTTGGAAAATTCCCCAGGAAGAAGTTTTCAACAGAGTAAAGCAATTGCTGCATTCCTCAAACCCCTCAGTAACCTCAACCCATCAAAGGAACTGATGTTGGCTTGCGACACCTCTCCATATGGTGATGGTGCAGCCAGATGGTGCAGCGAGTGGGCTGTTAAAGGCCGATACTTGTCAAGAACCCTCTCAGGGCCAAGAAAGGGTGTTCACAAATCAAAAGGAAGGGCCATCAATTGTCTTTAACAACATGAAATTCCACCAGTACTCACATGGTCGACACTTTACCATCATTTCTGATCACAAACTGCTCTTGGGTCTCTTCAAAGAGGGCAAGGCCATCCCGCAAAGTGCCTCAGCAAGAATTCAATAATGGTGTTAATTCTGTCCGCATATGAATATACTTTCAAGCCCCAACCTGGACCACACACAGCGAATGCGGATACTCTTAGCCACCTACCCTTGCGAGAAAGTATCACATGTACTCCTGTACCACACAAAATCATCATGGCATTAAGTTATTTACACACATTGCCAGTCTCGGCGAAACAGATCAGGAACTGAATCAATCAAGATCTGCTGCTGTCCAAAGTGTTATGGGTTCAGTTCATCAGGCATCCTAGGCGCTTTTAACAAAACAAAGATTATTATAGGAATATAGTTAACGCGTCTGACTACAAATCAGGCGATACCAGGTTCATCTCCTGGCTGGCTTGGAGTTCAAAATTTGTGGTAGCATGGCCGAGTGGTCTAAGGAGCTGGATTTAGGCTCCAGTCTCTGTGGAGTCGTTGGTTCAAATCCCACCGCTGCCAATATTTCAACTGACTCTCTTCAGCAAATCCTTGGGCAGCAGGGTAGCGTAGTGGTTAGCATGGTGGCAGCCACGGTCCCAGGTTCGATTCCCTGCTGGGTCACTGCCTGTGAGGAGTCTGCAGGTTCTCCCAGTGTCTGCGTGGGTTTCCTCCAGGTGCTCCGGTTTCCTCCCATAGTCCAAAGATGTGCAGGCGAGGTGGATTGGCCATGCTAATTTGCCCTTAGTGTCCAAAAAAGATTAGAAGGGGTTATTGGGTTAGAGGGAACAGGGTGAAAGTGAGGGCTTAAGTGGGTCAGTGCAGACTCGATGGTCCGAATGGCCTCCTTCTGCACTGTATGTTCTATGTTCATATATGTAACACTTAGCAAGAATTTGTTCTCAATTACAGACATTAAAAACACACAACTCTTACAATAATCTATGTATATAATTCTCAATGAATCCCCCTTAGCTGTTCCAATTCAATACAAAATCCAATAAACCAAACCCCTTTCAAGGGCGTGGCCCAGCACACTTCACATCTCACGTGAATGGGACTGGTCCTTTCCCTGAGATCCAGCCCCCTTCCAGCAGATTCAAAACTCCTTCTGGAAAGCAACTCTATCTTTAAACATACCAAGGCAGTTTGCCATACCCAATGTGCTTTAAAATGAAAACAGGGAAACACTGCTTTTTCCTTCTGCAATCCAAAGCAACAAACCGAAACTGAAACCCAAAAACCTAAACCCCCTCTCGCCTGACAGCCACAGCCCAGCTCCACCCACAAATGACATCACTGAAGCCGTGCTACAAGTCATGTGGTAAGACCAAACCGTTCTTAAAGGGACACTCACATGACAAAAGAAAGAGACAAAATACTGATAGGATGGGTAAATTAGCCCGTTTCCAAGGAATTTAAACCATTCTTTACCCACAAGACTGAATTGAGTTGTCAGGATGGCAGCATACTTTGGGGAGCAAGAGTAGTTGTTCCTGTACCAGGCAGAGAGCTGCTCCTAACTGAAATACAGAGCATTCATGAAGATGAAGATGTTTGCGAGGGGTAATGTGTGGTGGCCTGGTGTTGATGCTGACATTGCAAAGCTAGTCAAGCATTGTCAACAGTGTAAACTGCAACAAAGGTTGCCTGCTAGAGCCCCACTGCACGCTTGTGAATGGCCTGGCTGGCCATGGACACAAATCCATATTGATTATGTTGGTCTGTTCCTGGGCACAATGTTTTTGCTCATAATTTTCAACTTACGGATTATGGTATCAGGCAACAGAAGCGTATTCACAAGTGCTGAGTTCCAAAATCTCACTGTTCTAAATGGTATAAAATACATTAGAAGAGCACCTTACCACCCAACATCAAACAGACGAGCGAATAGAGCTGTCCAAACTTTCACGTCTGGCCTAACGAAACTGTCAGGAGGGACCTTGGAGACCAAAATCTCCCAACTCCTCCTGAGCTGTCGTACCACTCCACATGCAGAAACAGGAGCTCCACCAGCAGAACTGCTAATGAAACGTCTTCTCAGAACGAGACTGAGCTTCGTGTTTCCAAATTTGCCAGGGAGGGTAGACACCAGCCAAAGTAATCAGAAAGCAAGCTGTGATTCAATAGTACAGCACGGTCATTTATATAAATGAAGTCATGTGCATGAGAAATTTCAGCCGTGGATCAAGTTGGATCCCTGGAATTATTGTCTCCAAGACTAGGCCTCTTTCACAACAAGTGGGCATGGAGGGATGGAGCTTTCATAAACATGTTGACCACTTGAGAGGTGGAGAGATGTTCCAGCATTCAGTGTTGCCATCAAGAAATATTTTCAAACCCGTAAGCACCGAAGTACCTGCTCAAGTGATAAATTGCCTGTGCCAGAACAGTTTCTGCGTGTGGTGTGGTACGACAATTCCTGTTAATGTCGATCCTATGGAAGCATCTCAGACAACAGAATTATGCCGCTCTACAAGAAACAGAAAAAACCCTCTTAAGACACAATTTATAGCTGTCCAACTTATGTACACGATGTTTAGTTATTATTTAGGATGGAGTGAATTAGTTGTTGAAGATTGTATAAAGGGGTTAAAAGGGGAGGGATGTGAGAACTGTGCCTTTAAGGGCAACACAGCAGAGTAAGGGTCATATGGCCTGGGTGACCAATCAGGACTCAGAGTGTGGAATCACCCCATGGTGAGAGAGCCTCCTAGGCAGAGACATGTTGGGGAGTTGTATAAGCATACCCACACTCTAATTTATATCGGGAAACAGGACGAGACCCCAATAATATTTTAAATTTGTTAACTGTAAGGAAAGGATACTTCACTCCAGGAGTGATTCCACTGACACTGAGGGATCTTTTATATGAAAACAAACTTTATTAGTCACCCAGAATTTACTCCAAGAAAGGAGCATCATTTCAATTACCAGTTAAACTTTTCTTACTTTCTCATTTACTTCCAAACTTTCAATTAAGTAAAATCAAATGCCACTTATTAATACCTGAGGAAGGAGCTGTGCTCCGAAAGCTAATGATTCGAAACAAACCTGTTGGACTTTAAGCTTGTGTTGTAAGACTAATTATTGTGCCCACCCCAGTCCAACGCCGGCATCTCCACATCACACTTATTAATATAGTTAGGTCGGGCTACAGGGTTAAGGGGATAGGGTGGAGGCGTGGGCTTAAGTAGGGTTCTCTTTCCAAGGGCTGGTGTAGACTTGATGGACCGAATGGCTTCCTTCTGCACTGTAAATTCTATAATTCTATAATTCTATAACACTCATTGGCTTACAGATTTATTCACTAAGTCCTTTGAAAGAAGATTTCAGAAGTCAGACTGAGAAACACAACTCTTTTCCTCAGAAACCAGAGCAGAACTCTCAAAATCAAACTAAAAACAACAGGCACAGGGCAGGACTGAAAACAAAATGAAATAGACCCAACCCCTCCTATAAATAGAACTGTCATAGAACTTACAGTGCAGAAGGAGGCCATACGGCCCATCAAGTCTGCACCGGCTCCTGGAAAGAACACCCTACCCAAGGTCAACACCTCCGCCCTATCCCCATAACCCAATAACCCCACCCAACACTGAGGGCAATTTTGAACACTAAGGGCAATTTATCATAGCCAATCTACCTAACCTGCACATCTTTGGACTGTGGGAGGAAACTGGAGCACCCGGAGGAAACCCACGCACACACGGAGAGGATGTGCAGATTCTGCACAGACAGTGACCCAAGACGGAATCGAACCTTTGACCCTGGACCTGTGAAGCAATTGTGCTATCCACAATGCTACAGTGCTGCCCTTGGCACCCCTTTAATTACAACTTTAGCAGACATATGGATACCTTAACCGAAGTTATTTTAATTACATGACTGCAACAGACTCTATAGATCATCAACATCTTTTTCCAAATATAGGGGAGTCTAAAACTAGAGGGCATAGGTTTAAGGTGAGATCTCCAAAAGGGTCCAGAGGGGCATTTTTTCCACATAGAGGGAGGTGAGTGTCTGGAACCAGCTGCCAGAAACAGTAATTGAAGCAGTACAATATTTTGTCTTTTAAAAAGCATTTAGACAGTTAAATGGGTATAGAACAAAGAAAATTACAGCACAGGAAAAGGCCCTTCGGCCCTCCCAGCCTGCGCCGATCCAGATCCTTGACCTAAACCTGTTCACGGATCTACTTCTCTCTGTTCCCCACCCGTTCATATATCTGTCTAGATGCATCTTAAATGAAGCTATCTTGCCCGCCTCTACCACCTCTGCTGGCAAAGCGTTCCAGGCACCCACCACCCTCTGCGTAAAAAACTTTTCACGCACATCTCCCTTAAACTTTCCCCCTCTCACCCTGAAATCGTGATCCCTTGTAATCGACACCCCCACTCTTGGAAAAAGCTTGTTGCTATCCACCCTGCATACCTCTCATAATTTTGTAGACCTCAATCAGGTCCCCCCTTAACCTCCGTCTTTCCAATGAAAACAATCCTAATCTACTCAACCTTTCTTCATAACTAGCACCCTCCACACCAGGCAACATCCTGGTGAACCTCCTCTGCACTCTCTCTAAAGCATCCACATCCTTGTGGTAATGTGGCGACCAGAACTGCACGCAGTATTCCAAATGTGGCCTAACCAAAGTCCTATACAACTGTAACATGACTTGCTGACTCTTGTACTCAATATCCCGTCCGATGAAGGCAAGCATGCTGTATGCCTTCTTGACCACCGTATCGACGGGCATTGCCACCTTTAGGGTACAATGGACCTGAACTCCCAGATCTCTCTGTACATCAATTTTCCCTATGACTCTTCCATTGACCATATAGTCCGCTCTTGAATTAGATCTTCCAAAATGCTCATCTCGCATTTGCGAGAACTCCATCTGCCATTTCTCTGCCCAACTCTCCAATCTATCTATATTTTGCTATATTTTCTGACAGTCCTCCTCGCTATCTGCAACACCACCAATCTTAGTATCATCTGCAAACTTGCCCATCAGACCACCTATATTTATGTATATCAAAAACAACAGTGGTCCGAGCAAGGATCCCTGTGGAACACCACTAGTCACCTTTCTCCATTTTGATACACTCCCTTCTGCCGCTACTCTCTGTCTCCTGTTGCCCAGCCAGTTCTTTATCCATCTAGCTAGTACACCCTGAACCCCATACGACTTCACTTTTCCCATCAACCTGCCATGGGAAACTTTATCAAACGCCTTACTGAAATCCATGTATATGACATCTACAGCCCTTCCCTCATCAATTAACTTTGTCACTTCCTCAAAGAATTCTATTAGGTTTGTAAGACATGAGCTTCCCTGCACAAAACCATGCTGCCTATCACTGATAAGTCTATTTTCTTCCAGATGTGAATAGATCCTATCCCTCAGTATCTTCTCCAACAGATTGCCGACCACTGACATCAAACTCACAGGCCTATAATTCCCTGGATTATCCATGCTACCCTTCTTAAACAAAGGGACAACATTAGCAATTCTCCAGTCCTCCGGGACCTCACCCGTGCTCAAGGATGCTGCACAGATATCTGTTAAGGCCCCAGCTATTTCGTCCCTCGTTTCCCTCAGTAACCTGGGATAGATCCCATCTGGTTCATGGGACTTGTACACCTTAATGCCTTTTAGAATACCCAAAACCTCCCCCTTCCTTATGCCGACAAGACCTAAAGTATTTAAACATCCATCCCTAGTCTCAACATCCGTCATGTCCCTCTCCTTGGTGAATACTGATGCAAAGTTCTCATTAAGAATCTCATTCATTTCCTCTGACTGCACGCATAAATTCCCTCTTTTGTCTTTGAGTGGGCCAATCCTTTCTCTAGTTACCCTCTTGCTCCTTATATACGAATAAAAGGCTTTGGGATTTTCCTGAACCCTGTTAGCCAAAGATATTTCATGACCCCTTTTAGCCCTCTTTATTGCGCGTTTGAGATTTGTCTTACTTTCATAAGAACATAAGAACATAAGAACTAGGAACAGGAGTAGGCCATCTGGCCCCTCGAGCCTGCTCTGCCATTCAATGAGATCATGGCTGATCTTTTGTGGACTCAGCTCCACTTTCCGGCCCGAGCACCATAACCCTTAATCCCTTTATTCTTCAAAAAACTATCTATCTTTACCTTAAAAACATTTAATGAAGGAGCTTCAACTGTTTCACTGGGCAAGGAATTCCATAGATTCACAACCCTTTGGGTGAAGAAGTTCCTCCTAAACTCAGTCCTAAATCTACTTCCCCTTATTTTGAGGCTATGCCCCCTAGTTCTGCTTTAACCCGCCATGCCCCCTAGTTCTGCTTTAACCCGCCATGCCCCCTAGTTCTGCTTTCACCTGCCAGTGGAAACAACCTGCCCGCATCTATCCTATCT